>NC_085858.1:58666550-58696550 GCF_034702125.1 Engraulis encrasicolus | reverse complement strand
TAATTCTGTAACAGTGAGCTTTGGAGATATTTTGATTTCTCTTACCATCCTCCTCACTGTGCGTGGTGGCAAAATAAACTTGGGTCCTCGTCCAGGCTTGTTTACCACTGTTCCAGTTGTTGTGAACTTCTTAATTATTCCTCTCACAGTAGATATGGACAGCTGCAGTTGAGTGGCAATCTTCTTGTAGCCTCTGCCTGACCTGTGAAGGTCGACGCACATCTGCCTCACTTGTATGCTGTGTTCCTTTGTCTTTCCCATGTTTAAGAGTGGATAAGAGAAATGGCCTCGGTGTCACGTCATATTTATACCCCAGGGAAACAGGAAGTGATGAATTACTAATTAAATGTTCCTACATACTCTGGTAAACTTTGTAAACTACTGTAGAAATGACAGAAATGCTTCAATTATATTTATTTCCTGGGAATTGCTAAGGGTGCCAATAATTGTGGAACAGGTGATTTAATGAAAAATAATTATTTTTTAGTCAGGGATTTTTTTTATTTTCCTACAATTCATTTTTTTAAAATTTTCAGTGTGACAGTATTCTTCTGCAATAAACACTGAATTTATTTTAAGGCTTTTAACACATCTCAACCAGTGGTGCCAATAATTATGGAGGGCACTGTAGGCTATTCAACACACTTTAAAAACACACTGAAAAGATACGGCCATAGTAGCCTACTGAAAACATTTTGTTCATAATAATGGTGATTAATAAATGGTGGGTCTTAAATTTTCATACTGACATCCTTGAATTTGACTTGGTAGATCACGGCAGACCATCAACTTCAAAAGTAGATCTTGGTTAAAAAAAGGTTGGGCACCCCTGCTATAGAGAGAACCACAAGTGCTTCAAAGACAGGGATCAAAAGCCTAGTCAAGTTGTTGTAGTTTACTTGGGTTTGGGAGCAATATAAAAAACCGTCAGAGAAGGGACAGTTGGGATGAGTTTACTAACACTCCCTAGGCTTTGTTTTACAGTTGTAATGAGTTTGGTGACAGACCTTCATTGACACAGCAGAGGAGACATCGGGCTGCATATAGAAATTAATGTGTACTGAATGTGAATATAGACATAAATGTGTAATATGTTGTTCAGCCCCTTTAATGGGAGGAATTTGGAAAAAACTGGCCCTGTGACCAGCACCCCTCATGTAGAATGTGTACGCCTACAGATATGTGTGGGGGAAAAGGCATAGCCTACCCTCTAAGACCCTTTTTGTCTATGCGTTAACAATTTCACAGTGCTCTTAAATTCTTATCTCTGCTCCTATTTTGTTTTATTATTGCTTCCCAGACCCCTGCATGAGGGACGAATGAAACTGTTGTAAACAGAAATTATTCACTGTACTAGATTTTTTGACAATGACAATGTACTACTATTATACAAGTCATGGGTAAAATCTTATGTAGCCTTATTTCTCAAAATATAAATGGCTGAAATATAGGCCCAGGCCTACAGTTTCTCCATGCGCCAATGTCATACTGTAGTCATTGTTTTGCCGTTTTGCATTTACGCTGCAAGAATACACCCCCCCCCCAAAAAAAGGCCCGTGTGAGAAGACACCCCCCCCCCGGACAAAATAAACCCCGGCTGCCCCCATAGTTTCCAAAATTTCTGTGGGAAACACTGTGTCCTGTGTGTGTGTGTGTGTGTGTGTGTGTGTGTGTGTGTGTGTGTGTGTGTGTGTGTGTGTGTGTGTGTGTGTGTGTGTGTGTGTGTGTGTGTGTGTGTGTGTGCGTGCGTGCGTGTGCGTGTGCGTGTGCGTGTGTGTGTGTGCGTGCGTGCATGTGTGTTCTGCTGTGTCAGGCACTCGCGGATGCGCAAGTATGAAGCTGAGTTGCAGGCGTGTCGTGCGGAGTCGATACCAGTGGATATAAACGACTACCACCCACTCAAGCCCATTATGGTAAGACGTGTGTGTGTGTGTGTGTGTGTGTGTGTGTGTGTGTGTGTGTGTGTGTGTGTGTGGAGTCCATACCAGTGGATATAAACGACTACCACCCACTCAAACCCATTATGGTAAGACGTGTGTGTGTGCGCGTGTGTGTGCGCGTGTGTGTGTGTCTAGGTCAGGGATGTCAAACTCAGGCCCGGGGGCGAAATCTGGCCCGCGGAGTAATGTTATTTGGCCCGCGAGGTAATTTCAAATGTGTATTACAGTTGGCCCTCATACATCATTAATGCGTAGTGTACCAAGACTTGAACATGAAATTTGGTGTGTCACAGAAGTATGAGCGTGCCCAGGCCAATGACATAGCTCACACTCCTATGCAACACAATATGTGCCAGTGTGTGTGAGATTTATCTATAAATATTAAGTGCGTGCCGGCACGATTTTTGTGCATTTATTAAAAATAAATGTTCAGTTCGGCCCGCGACTTCGTTCCATATTCCGATTTTGGCCCTCAGTTCATTTGAGTTTGACACCCCTGCTCTAGGTGATTTGAATCTTGTTTGCATTGCGGTACCTGTAGAGGAGGCACCTCTTTTTCCTCTTCCTCCTCCTCTCCTCCTCCTCCTCCTCATCTTCCTCCTCTCCTCTCCTCTCCTCTCTGCCTCATCCTCCTCTTCCTCCTCCTCTCCTCCTCTTCCTCCTCTTTCCTCTCCTCTTCCTCCTCTTCCTCCTCTCCTCCTGTGTGTGTGTGTAAGCGATTCGATTCCGTACCCCACAATACGATACAATACGATTCGATCGTTGGCCGTAGGATTGATCGATTAATTACTATCTATACCCATAGTTGTCAGTGCCATGATTTTTTTCTGAGAAAATGGAGGCAGTATAGCATCAGAGATTTTTTTAGGACGGGGAGATATGACAGAATCGTTAGGTGTCCATAGAAATTGACGGTGAAGATTCGTAGCGCAAATATGGCGTCTACCCGCACGTCTCCCGCCTTTCTGGTAACAAGAGCCAATGTGCCTGCTGAGCTGCGGTGCCAGTGATCCAATCATCTGGCTGCATCGGCGCACACGAAATATGCGCATGCTCAGTTGTGAAAAGCCGCTGCTCTCGTGCCGTTACAGAAGTACTGCACCTGCGCTCTGTCAAAACAAAACTATGTTGTTGTTGAGTAACTGTCGGCGATTGGGTGAGAGCTGTCCAATCATTTCAAACCAGAACTGAGTGCAAAGAAACTTCCCGCTTCCTGCAATCGCATCAGATTAAAAAACCTCCAGACCATGAATACGAAATGAAATGGTAGTATTATGCAGTGTTTCCCACAGAAATTTTGGAAACTATGGGGGCAGCCGGGGTTTTTTTTGTTGTGGGGGGGGGGGGGGTATTTCACGCGGGCCTTTTTTTTGGGAGGGGGGGGGGCGCGTGGAAATTCACAGGGCGTAAATGCAAAAAGGCGAAACAATGAGTAAAGAATGACATTGGCGCATGGAGAAACTATAGGCCTACATTTCAGCCATTTATATTTTGAGAAATTACATACGATTTTACCCATGACATGTATACTGCCGTACAATTTCAGAACGCAGTATCTTGAAAATTGTCGAAAATGAGTTAAGACTTAAAATGGGCTTTATAATACCTCCTTTATCTTGTGGTATAAAATTTTGGTCCAACTCCGTCCCGTTTTAAAGAAAAAACATGTTAAGTCTGCAGTAAAAAACAAAAACCCCACGTCTTACAAAATCAGAACGCAGTATACGATTATACTGCGTTCTGTGGTTTTAAGACCACACGTCTTACAAGCTAAAACGCAGTAAGTGATTATACTGCGCTCTGAGTTTGAAAGACTCCCCACTTTGGAGTTACTGCAGTTTGCAGTAAACATCAAAACACAATTGTTGTTGTTTTCCCGCGGTATACTGCGCTCGCTCTGCCTTATAGAGGCCGAGGTACACAACTGGATAGCATTGAGAAACCAACAAAGAGAGCAAAAAATATTGCACTGACACATGCTACATAGCCAACATGTCACTATCTCTACGACCATTGCTTCTCACCTGCTCCTGACTGACGCTTTCCTCTTGAGACGATATGAAATCCAAGTGTAGACCTAATCTCACGTTTCGATAGCCTACGTTTTTATTCGGTGCGCAGTCATTTTCTTGAGAAGTGATTAAATATTTACGATATGCTGCTACTAAGTAGCAGACCGTTTCATCGGAGGAAACTCGCCATTCCTCTTCGGACAGAAAAAGTTTGAATTCTGTGTTTCTTATTTCCGGTGGCATATTCTAGCTTGGTCAACAAATGAAAGCCAGGTGTGACTGTCCACATCCCCGTCATGACAGGTGATTTGGGGCAGAAAAGTCAGAATGTCAATCAGTGTAGGCATACATAGCCTATGTCTACGACTTTCGATGAATGCATGCTCTCGACTGCATAGCAATTTGCTACAGTGACAACATGAAGGAAACCCTACAAGAGGAGTGTAGGCTTTTTGCTTTTATCTATGCAATTGCGCTCTCTGCTGGTCAAAGAACGCCCTGTTAAGCTTAATTAAATGGCATGAGAAGCGGTCAATGGGAGCAGATCCAGATGCGTTCCTGTCTGATGTCACAGACAGACAGATAGCCAGACATACAGACCTATGGTACTCTAGTACTGCGGGAGTTATTTTCTATGTTATTTTCTGAGTTTGTTTCAGTTTGTCATTCATTATGTATTCATTATTTTTTTTTATTTTTGCAGTTAGTGATGAGGGAGCCACTGGGAGTGAGGAGGAAAGGGTGAGACAGAGGACCCTGGCAAGACTGTTTTCCTCAATGCATGCAGAGGCTGAGTGCAGTTCTGCGGATGAAGTGCAGGAACAGGATGAGGGTGAAGAGCAGGAACAGGATGAGAGTGAAGAGCAGGAACAGGATGAAAATGATAGTGAGGGAAGTGGAGGTGATGACTGTGAGGATATTGAGCTGTATGAGGAGATGTATGAACCAGGCAGTGAAGAGGAGGATGTGGAAGAGAATGATGGAGGAAATGTCAGCCATTGTCAGGAGGAGGCATGTAGAATGGTGGAAGGGTTAAGAGAACCATGCAGCTCCAAATGCTGGAAAAAATGCACATATAAAATATCAGCAGAACAGCGTAACAACATCTTTCAAGCATACTCCAAGTTAACCTATAAAGACAAGAAGAGCTACATGTTCAATATGTTAACAAAGCAGCCAACCAAACTTACACGTAGGCAAGGGAGCAGACGAAATGCAACGATGAAGTACCATCTTGAGGATGAAATGGGAAACCGACAACAAGTGTGTAAAACAATGTTTTTGACAACGCTGGGATACCACCCCAAAAACGACCGTTTGATTGTGACCCTGTGCCGAGGTGAATCCGTAGGCCTACAACCACCAGTGGAAAGAAGAGGAAGGCACAATGGAAAGAAAATGGATCTCACTAAAATTTATGAGCATATTGAGTCCTTCCACCCCACCATCAGCCATTACAGGCGCAGCCATGCCCCAAACAGGTATCCCCAGTGATATTACAATAACAATGATGTACAATGACTTCAAAAAAAACAACAGGTGCTGCTCATATGAGACCTACCGGAAGGCCATCAACAATCTAAATATTGCATTCACTAAACTCGGAGAAGAGGAGTGCGAGACATGTCTGAAACACGCCATTCACATGAAGCAGCATGAGGAAGGTAGTGGCTGCGAAACATGCCACCAGTGGGAGGCTCATCACAACCGTGCAATCACAGCAAGGCAGCATTATCGTGTGGATGCAGAAAAAGAGGAGGAGGTCCACTCTGTGGTCCGAAGTGTGGACCTGCAAAAGGTAATAATGCTGCCCAGAATGCCTGGAGTCAAGACTGCAGTCTTCACTCGAAGAATTGCAGCCTATCATGAAACATTTGCCACAGTGGGGAAGATGTGCCAAAAGCAGACTAAGACTCTGTCCGTCATCTGGCATGAGGCCATTGCTGGGAGATCAGCTGTGGAGGTAACGTCTGCCTATGTGGCATGCCTCAGCGTCGAGGGAGTAAGACACGTCACCTATTGGGTGGACAACTGCACCTCCCAGAACAAGAATTGGGTTTTACTGACGACACTCGTCAAGCTGATCAACTCCGATACCAATGACATCACCAACATCACCCTCAAGTACTTCGAACCCGGACACACTTTCATGAGTGCTGATAGTTTTCATGCAAGCGTGGAGAGGACCATGAAGAAAAGGCCTGGAGGAAACGTGCTCGATTTTCAGGAATTCAGAGACGTAATTGCCTCTGCCAACTCCAGAAAGTAGAACATTGTGGAGCTGCAAAGCAACAACATCCTCGCCTGGACAAATGACCATTCATCGGCCAAGATGAAAAATGAGGCACATCTGGCCGACATGGCCGTCATCCAGGTGAGAAGGGGCTCCAGACACCTGTACTACAAACGCGATCACGACCAAGAGGACTTCATGGACTGTGACTTCCTGAAAGCAAAGGTAGTAGATAATGATATATATAATAAATAATAAGTAAATAAATACACGTTTGTATGTGCTATAATGGATACAAATTTGATTTATAGGCAAAGCTTGGGTTCCCCCCTCAACTGCGCCCTGGTGACAAGGGAGTGGAGGGAGTGAAAAAAAGAGAGATCATTTCGAAGCTGGTGCCATTAATGCCTGAAAGCCGCCGCCAGTTTTGGGAAGCTCTGGCAGAAGAGCAGTGAAGCGCGTGCACACACACACACACACACACACACACACACACACACACACACACACACACACACACACACACACACACAGACACACAGACACAGAGTTTGTGACAGCTTAATGTTATAATATTTGCCTTATTAATTGTCTTATTGATATTTGTTTGTATTGTTACATTGTATTATTATATTGATTATTGTTATAAATAGGCCTAACAACACACACACACACACACACACACACACACACACACACACACACACACACACACACACACACACACACACACACACACACACACACACACACACACAGTTTGGGAAATTGTTTATTGAGTTATCAATGTTTGTATTGTTGCTGTATTGTAGACTATTATTATGATATTTATTACTGTTATTGTATAACATTATTGTTATAAATTATTGCTATTTATTGCTAGTATTTATTGCTATTGTTGGACTTATTTATTTATTATAATTAAATGTTATTGCATTAAAAACGTGAGAGATTGATGGTTTCATGATTCAATAGATGTCTACCATGTCTGAGGTTGCTTACACATTTAAAGGGCTAATTACAACTACTAACTGAACTATATCCCAACCTTAAGTCAACTCTGAAAGCTCTTATCCTAAACACAGACATAAATAACTGTGAAAAGATAAAATAAATACAAAACCAAATCTGGATCTACATACTGATAGTGGCCTTGTAGATATACTGCACTTCTCCATTGAAACCGTGGTTTTGGTGTAGGCAGTATTACCACAACAGAACGCAGTATAATGATTTTTCAGCTAAAAAGTCATGAGAATGTTTTTTTTTTCGTTTTTTTCTTGTGTGCATACATTTCCACCATAAAAAAGTATTATATGGAAATGTCATCACCACTTTACCTCCAACACAGTTGCGCGGCCAGAAAGGAAACTTTAAAGCCTTTTTTCTCAGTTTGCCATTTTGAATTATACTGCGTTCTGAAACAGTGTTCTTGCAGCTGGGGGAGCTTCACAAACTGACTGTCTTCAACCAAGTTGATCACTGCTGTGAGCGCACTTCTTCCATTTCAGCAGCTCTTGCCTCGAGTTCCTCAACGGGCCTCTCTGTGCAAGAATGCTTGGAAAATGTGAAACGTGAAGGGTTTTTCTACTTGATAAGTGGTTCTCAACCTGTGGGTCAAGACCCACTGTTTTGGGGGGGGGTGGGGTCATGATGTAAGGACTCTCAAAGTGAAAGACCATCACTGCATCCAAAGTAATCATCAAACAATGCTAAAATATCGGCCAAATTTTCAAATAATAGCCTATTAAAAAAGACACATTGTTAAAATAGCCCATCTACAAGCCCACTACGCCTCCCAATGTGAGAAATTCTGGGCTTGTAGATCAGCTATTCTCTCAATATCTTTACATGAGAAATGGAGTCACACAAATTGGGAGGTTCCCAGTCCAAATATGATAATTTTGGGCGGTGGCGGCCTAAAAAGGTCGAAAATAACGGTTCTAGATGGCGGCCATCTTGAATTTCGCTGTCAAAACGAAGTTGTATTACCAAAATGATGTCAGATTTGGAATCCTCATGGTTGACTCATATGAAAAAGTGCCTTCATACATGATTCTAGGTCATTCAGATCAAAAGTTATTTTTTAGAGATGCCGTCGGACGCCATTTTGAATTTGGCTCTCTAGCAAAAAAGCCCGGGATTTTTGCGAGGGACATGGGGGCTAAATCTTTTCTAAAGGGTCCATAGAGGTCAAATCAATCATCAAAACATTGTTGCCAGAGGTTGGTCACGGAACCTCCATTTATGACTACACTATATAGTAGTACATTGTCATTTATATACAAAAATGCATTACAGTGAATCATTTCTGTATGCAACACACTTTTCATTTGTCCCTCATGCAGGGGTCTAAGCAATGAAAAAGCCTTAGGAGTGTCAGTAAACTCATCCCAACTGTCCCTTCTCTGAAGGTTTTTTTATTGCTCCCAAACCCAAGTTAACTGCAACAACTTGACTAGGCTTTTGATTCCTCTGTCTTTCATGCACTCATGGTTTTTTGTCTATAGGATGTATTTACTCCAGGAGGTAAATGCGAAGGAAATCGTTTTTCAAATCGTTTTTAAAAAACGGAAAAAAAGTTGAAAAGTAAAAAAAATAAAAATGTTTTTTAAACATTTTAATAAACTATGGCGGCCAAATTTAAACTATGGCGGTGCGCCATAGTTTCCTCAATGTATGGGAAACACTGATTATGGGATCGTCAGGATCAGGCTAAATGAAATGGTAGTATTATGGGATGGTCAGGACCAGGCTAAATGAAATGGTAGTATTATGGGATGGTCAGGACCAGGCTAAATGAAATGGTAGTATTATGGGATGGTCAGGACCAGGCTACAGCAGCGCCCCACACCCGCACTAAAGACATATAAGATATTCAGGTAACACTTTAGAATAATGGATGCAAAAAAGCATTATAAAGACTTAATAAATAATTAACTATTGATGAACAAAACATTAACAAACGTTTGTAAATAACTAGGAAATGTAAACAAATGCTTGTAAATGACTAGGAAATGCTATGTTAATATTTTATATCTATCAAACATTTACAAGTTGCTTGTAAATGAATAAAATACTCTGTTATAAGGTGTGTAAAATCTTGAATATATCATTTGGAATAGTCCAAATAAAAACCAAAGGGAGACATATTTTGGTCCCCATGTCAAATTATAATATTCACGAGCAGAATTTTGATCACAACCTCAACTCAGACAACATTCCGTAGATCCCCTGCTGTCTCCAGTGAAAGGTGGGCATGGCACCCCAACTTTGGAGGGCTTCATCTCCGCAACCGTTGGACGTAGGGTGCTAATACTTGGTCTTCTTTCAATTGACATCAAAAGGTACCTGTATGTGAAATATCGGGTAAATCGGAGAGGGCCATGTGAGGGAGGCGTGTGAATTGACATGGAAGGACCCAATGCTGTGTGCATTGATGTTGGTTGTCTGACTGTGTGCATGAGAGGCTGGTTGTCTGGCTGTGTGCATGAGATGCTGGTTGTCTGGCTGTGTGCATGAGATGCTGGTTGTCTGGCTGTGTGCATGAGATGCTGGTTGTCTGACTGTGTGCATGAGATGCTGGTTGTCTGACTGCTATCAGGGCTCTAAATCAGTGTTTCCCAACCAGGGGTACGTGTACCACTAGGGGTACGTGAGCACACCTCAGGGGGTACTTGGAAAAATTTAATAATAGCAAATATATAGAGTGTAGTCACATTGGAATAGAGGAACGGATATGGAGCATTAGTGAGAGGGGTACTCATCATATGACAAAATGGCTTTTGGGGGTACGCAGGACAAAAAAGGTTGGGAAACACTGCTCTAAATGAACACCAGCCACCTGATGACCAGATGCTGCTGCTGGTGAGACTCCCATTTGGCTGGAAGAAAAGAAGACAAACGAAGACTACCAGCTACAAGTAAACAAGCGAGACAGTTCTCTCCCTCACGACTCTCTCTCTCTCTCTCTCTCTGAGACTCCCATTTGGCTGGAAGAGAAGACAAACGAAGACTACCAGCCACAAGTAAACAAGCGAGACAGTTCTCTCCCTCACGACTCTCTCTGAGACTC
Source organism: Engraulis encrasicolus (assembly GCF_034702125.1). Classification (NCBI taxonomy): domain Eukaryota; kingdom Metazoa; phylum Chordata; class Actinopteri; order Clupeiformes; family Engraulidae; genus Engraulis; species Engraulis encrasicolus. The sequence continues at coordinate 58,686,290 of NC_085858.1, read as the reverse complement.
CCATTTGGCTGGAAGAGAAGACAAACGAAGACTACCAGCTACAAGTAAACAAGCGAGACAGTTCTCTCTCTCTCTCTCTCTCTCTCTCCCAGCTACAAGTAAATAAGTGAGACAGTTCTCTCTCACTCATCTCTCTCTCTCTCTCTCTCTCTCTCTCTCTCTCTCTCTTTACCAGCTACAAGTAAACAAGCGAGACAGTTCTCTCCCTCACGACTCTTTCTCTCTCTCTCTCTCTCTCTCTCTCTCTCTCTCTCTCTCTCTCTCTCTCTCTCTCTCTCCCCCCAACAAGCAAACACTCTCCCATGGGTGTATAGTAGGCTATGGTGGGGACAATACATCACTTCTGAGATGAACCTAGCATGTCCCCACCAACACCAACACCACTATATTATAAATATAATGCACCAATAGCTAACAAGGGCAATTTATTTACCACATAATATCCCCACCACACTTTCCAAGTCAAGCCAACACAACAGCTTTGTAGCCTGGCCGGCCCCACTGACCACCCTTTCATCTCGAGTTCATGAACACGAAATGCAGTTGTATTATTAGGCTATTATGGGGTGGTCAGTCAGTGGGTCCTACCAGACTATACTCCACTTACTCACCCATTCGACCCACTTGGAGGACGTCTTGTTATTATTACTCCTGGCTAGTTGAGCTGCGTCTTGAACTCATTACTTCAGCCGTTCAAATAATCTGCGGTCATGTGGACAACGCGGTAAACTGTCAGACCGGCCACTTGCTAGCTAATCTAGCTGCACAAGACATTTCACATCTCACTTGACTCCCACATCACATTCCCTCCCGTGTGGAACTCGACTCGGAGCTCACTCAGTCGCTCGCTGCAAAGCATTCACTTCCTGTTTCTCCAGACGCTGCTGCATTGTGGGAGATGGAGTTTTTTACGATCAAAACAAAACCACTCAAATTATGTTTTTCTCTGGTGTAAGTGTCCGTTACTATACAGTTACTTTTCATAATTTTCACTTAATGTATTTAATGCTAAAACTTACCCAGATATATTTATGTAATGTACATTATAAACTGAAATAAAAAAGAAACTCTAAACACTCAAGCCGCTGACAGGAACTTGGAAGCAAGCAAGCAGTCACATGACATGAAAAAAAAAACATGGCTGGTGTGCAGTGGTAAGATTTTGCATTTGGTCTCCAACTTCTTCTGTTTTGTGCTGTTTTTGTGTCTGCCAACGACCTAGTTCAAATGTGTGTAATATCTAGCTGTCAGGAGGATAACATTAACTTGAAAAACGGTCTAACTTGTTATGTGTTTGTGACGTTTATCGCCGTAAGATGTCGTTTGCAGTGCAGAGGAATGTTGCTGTCAGATAGATTTTACTCCTAATGGAGTATATGTTACATTGTTTCTGACGTTACCAGAGAGAATACTCCTAGAACCTCTATTGTTAGTATCTTTGTTTCATTTGCAGCATGCCTACGACGTGTTACATTGCAGCATTTCCCACTAGCTTATTTGTTACATTGTAGCAACGTTCTTAATACACAGCACAAGCTTTGACAGCGAGTGTGGCGCGTGATGCTTCAGCTGATTGTGACTTGCATGTGCAAATATATACAAACGTGAACAAAACTGCTGGCCAGAATGTGTGTGTGAATAATATTTGGTTCAGGTGTGTGTTTGTGTGTTTGTGTGTGTGTGTTTGTGTGTGTGTGTGTGTGTGTGTGTTTGAATAATATGTTCTTTCTATTCTGTGCTGTGTGTGTGTGTGTGTGTGTGTGTGTGTGTGTTTGTGTGTTTGTGTGTGTGTGTTTGTGTGTGTGTGTGTGTTATTATTGGAACCTATTTCCCAGTTGGGGTATGATTGCAGACTAGTAGTACTGATCTTTGGAAGCTTAGGCCATGTACACAAGAATGTAGTTAGAGGACTGCAGTTAGGAGGAATGCAAAAAAGAGGAGCAAAGAATTTGGCAAAGTTTTGCTCTGTTTCAGCTATTATTGGTAGTATACTATGCAGATATGGAGACATAGATGTTTTGTTTATCCATGAATTTTGAATACTACAACAATAAGAGGACTGTTACTATATGTAAAAGTGTGTAGCCCGCCCCTAAGATCTGTCAACATGTCAAATACCTTTTCCAAAATATTTGGATCTTGTACCCCGTTGCTTTTCTCTTGGATCCAAATAAAAGTAATAATCAAGTGTGTGTGTCTGTGTGTGCGTGTGCGTGTGCGTGCGTGTGCGTGCGTGCGTGCGTGCGCGTGTGTGTGTGTGTGTGTTCTGCAGGCACTCGCGGATTCGCAAGTATGAAGCGGAGTTGCAGGCGTGTCGCGTGGAGTCCATACCAGTGGATATAAACGACTACCACCCACTCAAACCCATTATGGTAAGACGTGTGTGTGTGTGTGTGTGTGTGTGTGTGTGTGTGTGTGTGTGTGTGTGTGTGTGTGTGTGTGTGTGTGTGTGTGTGTGTGTGTGTGTGTGTGTGTGTGTGTGTGTGTGTGTGCGCGCGTGTGTGTGCGCGTGTGTGTGTGTCTAGGTCAGGGATGTCAAACTCAGGCCCGGGGGCGAATCTGGCCCGCGGAGTAATGTTATTTGGCCCGCGAGGTAATTTCAAATGTGTATTACAGTTGGCCCTCATACATCATTAATGCGTAGTGTACCAAGACTTGAACATGAAATTTGGTGTGTCACAGAAGTATGAGCGTGCCCAGGCCAATGACATAGCTCACACTCCTATGCAACACAATATGTGCCAGTGTGTGTGAGATTTATCTATAAATATTAAGTGCGTGCCGGCACGATTTTTGTGCATTTATTAAAAATAAATGTTCAGTTCGGCCCGCGACTTCGTTCCATATTCCGATTTTGGCCCTCAGTTAATTTGAGTTTGACACCCCTGGTCTAGGTGATTTGAATCTTGTTTGCATTGCGGTACTTGTAGAGGAGGCACCTCTTTTTCCTCTTCCTCCTCCTCTCCTCCTCCTCCTCATCTTCCTCCTCTCCTCTCCTCTCCTCTCTGCCTCATCCTCCTCTTCCTCCTCCTCTCCTCCTCTTCCTCCTCTCCTTTCCTCTCCTCCTCCTCTTCCTCCTCTCCTCTCCTCCTCTTCCTCCTCTCCTCTCCTCTTCCTCCTCTCCTCTTCCTCCTCTCCTCTCTCCTCTCTCCTCTCCTCTTCCTTCTCTTCTCCCCTCTCTCTTCTCCTCTCCTCTCTTCTCCTCTCCTCTCCTCCTCTCTCCTCTCTTCTCCTCTCCTCTCCTCCTCTCTCCTCTCTCCTCTCTCCTCTCCTCTCCTCTTCCTCCTCTCTTCTTCCTCCTCCTCCTCTTCCTCTTCCACCTCCTCCTCCTTCTCCTCTCTTCTCCCTCTTCCTCTTGCTCCTCCTCCTCTCCTCTCTCCTCTTTCTCCTCTCCTCCTCCTCCTCTCCTCTTCCTCCTTCACCTCCTCCTCTCCTCTTCCTCCTCCTCTCCTCTTCTCTCCTCTGTCCTCTTCCTCCTCTCCTCTTCCTCCTCTCCTCTTCCTCCTCCTCCTCTTCCTCCTCTCCTCTCTCCTCTCTCCTCTCCTCTTCCTTCTCTTCTCCCCTCTCTCTTCTCCTCTATTCTCCTCTCCTCTCTTCTCCTCTCCTCTCCTCCTCTCTCCTCTCCTCCTCTCTCCTCTCTCCTCTCCCCTCCTCTCCTCTCCTCTCCTCTCCTCTCTTCTCCTCCTCTGACCTCTCTCCTCTGCTCTCTCCTCCTCCTCAAAAATATTTCTCCTGTGTGTGTGTGTGTTTGTTTCTGTGCGTGCGTGCGTGCGTGCGTGCGTGTGTGTGTGTGTTCTCCCCAGGTGACTGAGTCTCGTTCTCGTCGCGGTGCTGGGGCGGGGGCTGGGGGAGGAGGAGGTGCGGGAGGAGGTGTTGGTGCTCGTCGTGGCTCCTCCTCCTCCACAGCCTCCTCCTCCTCCTCCTCCTCGCTGGCCGCCTCCTCCTCCTCGTGTGACCCGCTCACCTCTCTGCTGGACGGAACCGACCCGCTCTCCATGTTCGCTGCCGCCAGCACCGACCCACACACACCCCTCACACACAGCGCCTCCGCCGGGGTAGGATACACACACACACACACACACACACACACACACACACACACACACACACACACACACACACACACAGCGCTGCCGCCAGCACCGACCCACACACACCCCTCACACACAGCGCCTCCGCCGGGGTAGGATACACACACACACACACACACACACACACCCCTCACACGCAGCGCCTCCGCCGGGGTAGGGTACTGTATACACACACACACACACACACACACACACACACCCCTCACACACAGCACGTCAGCCGGGGTAGGGCACTGACACACACACACACACACACACACACACACACACACAGCGCCTCCGCCGGGGTAGGAAGGATACACACACACACACACACACACACACACACACACACACACACACACACACACACACACACACACACACACACACACACACACACACACACACACACACACAATGTCTGCTTACCACCAAGAAGGATGAACCACATCCAACAGGATTAACTGTGGATGCAAGAGGACGCTGTTTGAATACTCTGAAAGGAATGTGCGGGTGCTCACCTGGAATGTATCCAACAAAATATAAAACCACAGCTGAAATGAATGACTCTGGCCCTACCGTGGCTGATATGGTAGGGCACACGTTTACTACTCGGCCGACCCGGGTTCGATTCCCGACCCGGGTCCTTTGCCGGTCCTTCCCCATCTCTCACTCCCAGCTCACTTCCTGTCTCACCTTCACTATCTTGTCTCACAAAAACCAATAAAGACTGAAATGCCCCAAAAAAATACTTTAAAAAACAGTGTCAATATGCACGGCTGGTCACCCAAACATCCCTTTCAGACAGCTTCCTCTTGCGTCCCTTTCAGACAGCTTCCTCTTGCGTCCACAGTTAATCCTGTTAGATGTGGTTCATCCTTCTTGGTGGGATGAAGACATTACCTCGGATACCGTGGCTCTTGATACATCACAAGGATTTCCTGTCTCGGTCAAAAGATGCAACAGTTACACCCACACCAAGAATTTCTCAATTTTTCAACTCTGATACGTCACCCATAATGTTGTGTGCATTGCAATATTTTGAGCCTGACTGTGCTGTTCCCCTGCTAATTGAACCTCCACACTCTGCTCTTACTGGTGCAATGTGCAGACTGGCCACCAGGGGGGTCCACTTAATCCATGACACTCCCCACACTAACATGACAAGTGTTTCGGTTTGAACAGACTCAACTACATCAACTAACTAACAACATTACTATGACCTTACAGAGGGCTTTACATAACAGATTAACACTTGGCCATAAGACTTGGCCATAAGACTAAGACTTGGCCATAAGACTTGGCCATAAGACTTGGCCATAAGACTAAGACTTGGCCATAAGACTTGGCCATAAGACTTGGCCATAAGACTTGGCCATAAGACTTGGCCATAAGACTTGGCCATAAGACTTGGCCATAAGACTTGGCCATAAGACTTGGCCATGAGACTAAGACTTGGCCATAAGACTTGGCCATAAGACTAAGACTTGGCCATAAGACTAAGACTTGGCCATAAGACTTGGCCATAAGACTTGGCCATAAGACTTGGCCATAAGACTAAGACTTGGCCATAAGACTAACCCTTGGCCATAAGACTTGGCCATAAGACTTGGCCATAAGACTTGGCCATAAGACTAAGACTTGGCCATAAGACTTGGCCATAAGACTTGGCCATAAGACTAAGACTTGGTCTGAAACTCTTTCTAACGGATCACTCTGTTGTCTTCATTTGCTGCTTTTCTGTCGGAGTAAAGAAAGAAGTGTCTGTGTGTGTGTGTCTGTGTCTGTCTGTGTGTGTGTGTGTGTGTGTGTGTAGGAGCTCGGTTGTGGTTGGCATCGTGAGAGAGATGAGAGTGTGTGTGTGTGTATGTGTGTGTATTAATCTCTGCTGTGTGTGTGTGTGTGTGTGTGTGTGTGTATGTGTGTGTATTAATCTCTGCTGTGTGTGTGTGTGTGTATGTGTCTGTGTATTAATCTCTGCTGTGTGTGTGTGTGTGTGTGTGTGTGTGTGTGTGTGTGTGTGTGTGTAGGAGTTGGGTCGTGGTCGGCGTCGTGAGCGCGATGAGGAGTGTGTGGTGGGATCGGACTTCGAGCCCTGGGCCTCCAAACGAAGCGATATCCTTGCCCGGTTCACGACCACCGAGAAGCTGTCTATAGTAAGACACACACACACGCACGCACGCACACACACACACACACACACACACACACACACACACACACACACACCATCCTCGCCCGGTTCACGACCACCGAGAAGCTGTCTATAGTAAGACACACACACACACACACACACACACACACACACACACACACACACACACACACACACACACACACACACACACACACACACACACACACCACCATCCTCGCCAGGTTCACTACTACGGAGAAGCTGTCTATAGTAAGACACACACACACACACACACACACACACACACACACACACACACACACACACACACACACACACACACACACACACACACACACACCATCCTCGCCAGGTTCACGACCACCGAGAAGCTGTCTAATTGTGGGACAAGATGGCGGCTGAAGCAACACAGCGTGTTGCTCCCGCATTTACTGCATTTTCTCGCACCTTACCAGAAATACATAAGACTCTGGGTGGAAAGATGATCGTAGAAGATGAACTTCTGAATTTTATTGTAGTGAAAATGAGGACTTTGAGTCAAGAGGAAATCGTCACTTTGGTGACAAACCATTTTACTTCTGAGAGAATTGAATCTTCAAAGAAAGTCCTATTCGAGGTCTGTTCCAACACCACACAACGGCTGGTCTCGCACAAAGGCGCACAAAAGGACATAAACAATGTTAAACTGTGCTTGAAAGTACTGAATGAATGTGGAGACAACATTCCTAAATTCGTCTCCCACTTCCTGGATGAGCTGCCTCCTGTCTCATTCACTAGCATTGATGTGTCAGTGCTGATGGGGAAAATGCAGCAAATCAACTGTAATATTGCCAGTATGCAGAAAGTTATGGAAGCGCAGGTTGGTGCGTGCGAAAGTTTGCGCGCAGCAACAGAATCTATCGATAAACGCCTGGTTGCAGTGGAGGGGCCGCGAGGCCTTGGGCACACCGGGGAGCCCAGTGCTCCCAATGCAGAGAACCGACACAGGCCCTCAACCAGGAGTGAAAGTGCCGGTGGCGAGTCGGAGAGTGCACCACCACGGCGGATAGCTCAAGTCCCAGAGAAGGTCGGCACTGAAGGAGGGTCGGCAATGGCTAACCACACTTGCGCGTCTGCGGTGCCCACAGATCTGGCACCTGTTTTGCCTAATTCACCCCCGTGGAACCGGGTCGTGAGTGAGGGGAAACGTCGGAAGAAACCGGCACCGGGTAGCAGAAAACCTTCTATAGACTCAAAACTGCATAAACCCATTCGCAAGAAACCTGGCATCGTCGGCACCGGCACTACGACCATACAGGCGGTACAGACGAAGATGGTGAGTGTTTTTGCGACGAGATTTGATCCTAACCTGGAAGCTGATACACTCAGTGACTATCTCAAAAGCAAACTCGGGCGACCAGTGGAGTGTCGAAAGATAGAGACATTGCATGGGAGGTTTAGTTCCTTTCAAGTCACTGCGGAATGCAAGGAGGTGGCAGAGATGTATGACACCGAACTCTGGCCAACGGGCTCGTTTGTTCGGCGCTTCTATGAGGCGCGTCAACGCAGAGGGCCAGTTTCGGCACCAGTGACTCTACCAGATGGATATAACTGCGCTGTGAAAGGCGCGGTTATGGAGGACAGGGCCGTAATGGATTATCGCAAAACACATGAATGAGGATTGCATCATACAATTCCCGTGGACTGCGGACTGGGAATAGCGATGCTGATAAAGCAAGAAATCTCAATGTCAACCGTTTGTTAGAGATGTGTGACATTCTCTGTCTTCAAGAGACTTGGCTCCCCACACAAGATCTGGACAGGCTGAATGTTGTGCACAAAGATTTCCACGGAGCTGGTGAGTCCACCACTGATCTAAGCACAAGGATTGTGCGTGGGAGAATACCGGGGGGCGTTGCTATATTGTGGAACAAAAAGCTTGATCCTGTGGTGTCTGTTATAAGACTGAATGTGGACTGGGCCATTGGACTTGACATTAATGTTGATAACAAAAGAATGCTCATCATAAACATTTACATGCCCTGTGAATCAATCCACTCAGAGGATGAATTCCTAAGCAGGCTGGCTTTCTTAAGGGCATTCATTGAAGACTGTGATTCTACATGTGTTTACATCATTGGTGATTTTAATTCTGATTTATCTGACAGTAAGTCTTTATTTACCAGAGACTTGACTGAGTTCTGTAATGAAAATAACTTGCTTTTAACCAGCCGGCTCATGCTGCCTAACAGTAGTTTTACTTATGTGAATGACGCCTGGCACACTACTTCCTGGCTTGATCATTTGATGTGCACAGCAGATGCTCATTCCTCAGTGGCTAATATGGAGATTAAGTATGACTTGGCCATTTCTGATCGTATGCCTATATTTATGACACTAAATGTGGAAAATGTTCCTGCATTGGTTCAACACAACGATGCAAATAATGCTAAACTAGATTGGTTAAAAGTATCTGAGGGGGATATGAGTAAATATTTCTCAACTACTGACAAGCTGTTGGGTTTAATTGATTAACCTAAAAATGCATTGTTGTGCCAGAACATGAATTGTAGGGATGTTGACCATGGTAGTGCATTATGCACCATGTATGATCACATTGTCAGCAGTTTAATTGAATCTAGCTCCTCTATCACTACACAGAGGGGCAAAAGACATAGTAATGCCAAACCAGGGTGAAATGAGCACGTTAGGGATCTACATACTGTAGCTAGAGATGCCTTCAAACTCTGGTGTGATGCAGGCAGGCCTCGACAAGGTCCCCTGTTTCTGAACAAGAAGCTCACAAATGCTAGATTAAAATATGCTCTCCGCTTTATCAAGAGGAATGAAAGTACCATGAGAGCTGATGCACTTGCCAGTAGGCTGCAGAATAATGATTATTATGACTTTTGGAAAGAAGTTAAAGCATCAAACAATAGCAAAACCTCTCTTCCCTCTGATATAGAAGGGGTGTCTGGAACTGACAATATTGTTGAGAAATGGCGTAAGCATTACCAAGAATTGTTTAACTGCATTAAGAATGACCCATTTGAAGTTAAATGTACTGACTCAACTGAAAATTTTGTTATTAGACCTGAAGAAATACTTGAAGCAATATCAGCACTAGATAATAATAAGGCATGTGGCATGGATCTAATCTGTGCTGAGCACCTTAAGTATGGAAGCAAGAAACTCTGCCCTCTTTTAGCGATGTGTTTTACTGCACTCCTCACCCATGGAGTGCTACCAGAGTCTCTCTTGTCCATATTGCTTGTCCCAGTACTAAAGGACAAAGCAGGGAAACTGAATAGTATAGACAACTATAGACCAATAGCACTGTCTAGTATTCCTTCCAAGGTTTTAGAACGGGTCCTCATTACAAGGCTTGACGCTTTTTTAGTAACATCAGATAACCAGTTTGGTTTTAAAAAAGAAACAAGGCACCGACATGGGTATATTTGCTTTAAAGGAAATGATTGCCAAATAGTGACCCAGAACTCCACTGTTTCTATGTGCTTCCTCGATGCTTCTAAGGCGTTCGACCGCATAAATCATACAAAATTATTTATGAAATCGCTACAGAGACGGGTACCTATAGGTTCTCATTAGGATCCTAGTGTACTGGTACAACCAAAAGACAATGCGTCTCAAATGGGGGTGTGGAATATCCTCCTCATTTCATGTGTCAAATGGTGTCTACCAAGGTGGGCTTCTATCTCCAATATTGTTTAATGTTTACATGAATGATTTATCTGTCTAGCTGAGTTTGTGTTCCACAGGCTGTCTAATTGGCAGCTCTTTGGTTAATCACCTTATGTATGCAGATGACATGGCCATTGTGAGTCCATGTAGTGCTGGCTTACAACAACTTCTTAAGGTATGCACTCAATAAAGCCTTTTGTATGACATTAAATTCAATCCAAAGAAGAGCAATGTTATGATATTGAGGAGTAACGAGGATAAGAAGATGACATTCCCTGTTTTTTCATCTGTGTGATAGCCCACTTATGGTGTGCAAGGAGGTTAAGTATCTTGGTCATATAATATCTAATGATCTCTGTGATGATCGTGATATATACCGGCAACGGCGTAAACTGTATGCTCAGGCTAATATGCTTCTTCGCAAATTTAGCATGTGTTCTTTTAATGTCAAGTGCTCCCTGTTTAGAGCCTTCTGCACACCCATGTACACTGCCCATTTATGGTGCAAATACAAGCATAGCAGCTATCAGAAGCTAAAAGTTGCATATAATGACACAATGAGACTGCTGATGAGGATACCCAGATGGTCCAGTGCCAGCTGTCTGTTTGTCCACTCCAATATCCCTGGGTGTGATGCAGTCCTGAGAAATGTAATGTTCAAATTCATGGGACGACTGGATTGCTCCCAAAATAGCATAGTTGAATCTCTGGTAAACCCGGCCAAGAGTTCTGTAAGGTTCTCTTCTGAGCTCAGGCGACATTGGAGAAAGTGTCTTTATGTTTGATGGCTGTAGGCCTATCTTGTGTTTTTCATTTATTTTATCCTTGACTGTCTCTTATTTAACCTATGTAATCTGTATATGTATGATATGGACCTTTGTGTCTGTCACAAATAAAGAATAACATGCTCAGACACATACACACACACACACACACGCTCACACACACACACACACACACACACACACACACACACACACACACACACACACCACCATCATCGCCAGGTTCACTACTACGGAGAAGCTGTCTATAGTAAGACACACACACACGCACGCACGCACACACACCACCATCCTCACACTACGGAGAAGCTGTCTATAGTAAGACACACACACACACACACACACACACACACACACACACACACACACACACACACACACACCACCATCCTCGCCAGGTTCACTACTACGGAGAAGCTGTCTATAGTAAGACACACACACACACACACACACACACACACACACACACACACACACACACACACACACACACAAATTGATAGAAGTTGGTGTATTTGCTTTGCATGTTTTAATCATTTTTATGTGTCTGGATTTAATTCTGTCTCTTTCTCTCTCTGTCTCTCTCTCTTTCTCTCTCTGTCTATCTCTCTCTCTTTCTTTCTCTCTCTCTCTCCAGAAACTCTTCATGGGTGAGAAAGGTATGTTGGGCCTCTTTTATTTAAATCCTCAGCCATAGCGTAGCGCGCTCATGCAAGATTCAAGATTTCTTTTTTTGGTAACACTTTATAGTAATGTTCCTTAGTAAAGACTCAGTTAATAATTAACTAATGATGAATAAAACATTAACAAATGTTTTCATTATTAACTAAGTTTTATTAATGCTTTATAAAATATCTACAAATGACATATGCAAGATTTTACACACCTAATAACAGAGTATTTTATTCATTTACAAGCAACTTGTAAATGTTTGATAAATATAAAATATTAACATAGCATTTCCTAGTCATTTACAAGCATTTGCTTACATTTCCTAGTCATTTACAAACGTTTGTTAATGTTTTGTTCATCAATAGTTAATTATTTATTAAAGGGACACTGTGCAGGAAATGGTCAAAAAAGGTACTGCAACTATGCTGCTCATTGAAATTGGGCTGCCTATTGCCAAATTTGATCTTTACATGAAAGTTTACTAAGTATTAAACAAATATTTTCTAATATGGTCCAAGTACAGTCATTTTTGCAGCTAAAAATGGCCATTTTTGGAAATTCAAAATGGCGGACCATGGAGAAGATCCCCCTTTTCATGTATGAAAAGTGCAATATTTCGAGTCATAATGAATATTTAAAATTTGATGCTGGTGGTAAGTATTCATTAAAAATTACATTAGTGAATGGGCAGCATGAATTCTGGAAATAAACAACTAAAAATCTCACACAGTGTCCCTTTAAGTCTTTATAATGCTTTTTTGCATCCATTATTCTAAAGTGTTACCATTATTTTTATTGCATCTCATTATAGGTGTGAAAGAGATATAAATGTGTTGTGCTTTGTCTCCTCGAAATATAAATGAACTAGAAATGCTAAGAGAGTGCAGACCTCTGCCAAGGAAGCTGTTTGATAGGCAAGTCAAGGAAAGGAAAGGCCATTATTATTGCGCATTTCATACATAAAAGCAATTCAATGTGTTGTACAGTAAAGTAAGATAAAAGAGTGCAAAACGAAACATGAAACAAAACAAAGTCCAAGTCAAAGTTAACTTTATTATCCCAGACGGGAAATTCAAATGGTCAAGGTGCGTATAAGCACAGTACAGAATATTCAGACATGGTAGACAAGACTTAAAAAAACAGATAAATAAGTAAAACAATTAAATACACAAAAAACAAAAGCATAAAAGCATAACGCAATAGAAGCAGAAGGCATGCGATGAAAGGCAATAAAAGCACAATGTATGGCGGATAAAAACAGAATAAAAAAAGATAAAAGCAGGGAAAAAAGACAGATTAAAATACAAAAAAAAAAAAATCTTTAGATGTCTAAAAGAAGATGTCAGAGAAAAGTTTTGTCCTAAGTCTAAGTCCTAATTCTTGAAAGGCTAAACAGCAGGGCATATTGATATGTTGACTTCCTCAGGAAGCTGATTCCAAAGCTTTGCAGCACAGTAGCTAAAGGCAGCCTCATGGTGTGTTCCAATACTCGTACTGTCCGCCCTTTCCGCACTGTGTTTGGGTACGCAGGGTGTTCCATTTCTAATCGCGACGGTAAAGTGTACTGTAAATTACCCGGATAACGGCTCCAAAACGGCCATTTTTTGAAGTGTGGAGTAACTGTACACTTTTCTCACTCAACGGCCGCCATGTTTGTGACGTAGTTGAGTGTCACATCTGTCAAACGGTTGAATCTCCGTGATAACAGCATAGTTTTGATTCCAAAGACAATCGCCATGTGTATTAGGTTTTGCAATGGATTTTTAGCCCGAGTTAGCAAATTACCCGACGCGAATGTTTCTTAAACACGGCGAGACTTTTTAATTCATCAATGGAAACAATTGCGGTGAAGCCACAAAGACGCGGGCAGACATGGAATCGCTTGCGCTCCCTCTTGGCAGTGGGCTAATCAGAAGTGTAGCCTACAATCTTGTGTGGCTAGGCCTACTTCACAAGACATCTCCATCGCGGAGAGATTAAACATTTTGAGTCGAATTTCCGTTAAACATGAAATGGTAAACTGTCGCAATTGCTGAACGATTTGTTGCTTTCACTTTAGGCTACTCCGGAGGGAGAACCAATGCCTCATGACTCTCCGTTGTAGAAACTTGGGTCACATAAATAAATGTAGGCAATCAGACACTTAGACCTACTTGAACTCATATGCAGCAAACAATAGTAGGGCTTAGCTCACAAGTTTTTTTTTTATTCCATTGCGGTTTTTTTCGTAGCTATAAAATTCACTCTGCTTGAGGCTTGTGTTGACAACCTCGGTCCGTTCAGTCCTGCTACCTGCGCAGTCCGCTGCTACTAAGGATTTTACGGTAATGTTTCAGTTTATTGCAATGCCAAACACCGTAATGATGGCAATAGCAGCGGCTTAAAAAAATACAAATTCCTTGGCATCACGATGTTGGCTGTCCATCGTGATGCCAGCTGTCCATCGCCGATGGACGATGACATCGTCTATCGGCACAACCCTATTAGACGCCTAGTTAGACGGCTAGTTAGACGCCCAGTTAGATGCCTATTTAGATGCCCAGTTAGATGCCCAGTTAGATGCCCAGTTAGATGCCTAGTTAGATGCCCAGTTAGATGTCTAGTTAGATGATGCCCAGTTAGATGCCCAGTTAGATGCCCAGTTAGATGCCCAGTTAGATGCCTAGTTAGACGCCCAGTTAGACGCCCAGTTAGATGCCCAGTTAGATGCCCAGTTAGATGCCTAGTTAGACGGCTAGTTAGACGCCCAGTTAGATGCCTATTTAGATGCCCAGTTAGATGCCCAGTTAGACGCCCAGTTAGATGCCTAGTTAGACGCCTAGTTAGACGGCTAGTTAGACGCCCAGTTAGATGCCCAGTTAGATGCCCAGTTAGATGCCCAGTTAGATGCCTAGTTAGATGCCCAGTTAGATGCCTAGTTAAATGCCTAGTTAGATGGCTAGTTAGACGCCTAGTTAGACGCCTAGTTAGACGCCCAGTTAGATGGTTAGATGCCCAGTTAGATGCCCAGTTAGATGCCCAGTTAGATGCCTAGTTAGACGGCTAGTTAGACGCCCAGTTAGATGCCTATTTAGATGCCCAGTTAGATGCCCAGTTAGATGGCTAGTTGGTGTGTACAGCTGAAACATATCCAGTATGTAGGTAGGTGGGCCCCAACCCATTTAATGACTTCAACACGAGTAGTAGGCCCAATTCGAAACGGGAGGTAGTGACTCGATGACTCTCCTCCTACATAAACATGTCACTGATCAGATAGGTCAAGTTAGCTGATGAGGCAGCCGTTACGAACGGCACTAACGAGTGCGCCGCCTTGCGCATTTGATGTTACGGCGATTCTATGGCGGGAGTTACGTTCATCACGTTAGCGCTTAGCTTACGCATGCTATTTGAACGGTGAATGATCGTCAGACGGCGGAATCGTAAAATAGGCTATAAATAGATCTAGCAACAGCATATATAGATACTACAATGTTGATTTATGCATTCGATTTTCAATATCTACATATTGTACAGTGCCCTCCATAATTATTGGCACCCCTGGTTGAGATGTGTTTTTTAGCTTCCAATTATTTTATTTTTTTTCTAAATAATATGGGACCTTAATGGAAAAAAAGAGAAAAATCCAACCTTCAATACAAGTGCATTTATTCAGTGGGGAAAAAATCCCACATAAAGAAATAATTATTTGACATCAAATAATGTGTGTCACAATTATTAGCACCCCTGGTGTTAATATTTTGTACAACCCCCTTTTGCCAACAAAACAGCACCTAATCTTCTCCTATAATGTTTCACAAGATGGGAAAAGACAGACAGAGGGATCTTCAGCCATTCCTCTTTGCAGAATCTCTCTAAATCATCCAGAGACCTGGGTCCTCTCCTCTGTACTCTCCTCTTCAGCTCACCCCACAGGTTCTCAATGGGGTTGAGGTCAGGGGACTGAGATGGCCATGGGAGGAGCTTGATTTTGTGTCTGGTGAACCATTTCTGTGTAGATTTGGCCATATGTTTAGGGTCATTGTCCTGCTGAAAGACCCAGTGACGACCCAGCTTCAGCTTTCGTGCAGAGGGCAACAGATTTTGATTTAAAATGTCCTGGTATTTCAAAGCATTCATGATGCCATGCACCCTAACAAGGTTCCCAGGGCCTTTGGAAGCGAAACAGCCCCACAGCATCACTGACCCACCCCCATACTTCACAGTGGGTATGAGGTGCTTTTCAGCATGCACATCTTTCGTGGTACGCCAGACCCACTTAGAGTGTTTGTTGCCAAAAAGCTCAATCTTGGTCTCATCTGACCAAAGCACACGGTCCCAGTTGAAGCCCCAATACCGCTTGGCGAACTCCAGACGCTTGCGTTTATGATTGTGAGTGAGGAAAGGTTTTCTCCGTGCATGCCTCCCAAACAGCTTGTTGGCGTGTAGACAGCGCCTGATGGTTGATTTGGAGACTTTGTGACCCCAGGATGCTACCATTTGTTGTAATTCTGTAACAGTGAGCTTTGGAGATCTTTTGATTTCTCTTACCATCCTCCTCACTGTGCGTGGTGGCAAAATAAACTTGGGTCCTCGTCCAGGCTTGTTTACCACTGTTCCAGTTGTTTTGAACTTCTTAATTATTCCTCTCACAGTGGATATGGGCAGCTGCAGTTGAGTGGCAATCTTCTTGTAGCCTCTGCCTGACCTGTGAAGGTCGACGCACATCTGCCTCACTTGTATGCTGTGTTCCTTTGTCTTTCCCATGTTTAAGAGTGGATAAGAGAAATGGCCTCGGTGTCACGTCATATTTATACCCCAGGGAAACAGGAAGTGATGAATTACTAATTAAATGTTCCTACATACTCTGGTAAACTTTGTAAACTACTGTAGAAATGACAGAAATGCTTCAATTATATGTATTTCCTGGGAATTGTTAAGGGTGCCAATAATTGTGGAACAGGTGATTTAATGAAAAATAATTATTTTTTAGTCAGGGATTTTTTTTATTTTCTTACAATTCATTTGAGTTGAAGGCTACATTTTCCTACAATTTTCAGTGTGACAGTATTCTTCTGCAATAAACACTGAATTTATTTTAAGGCTTTTAACACATCTCAACCAGGGGTGCCAATAATTATGGAGGGCACTGTACATAAGTGTCAGAATAAAGAGTATGATAAGGTAGTAGCTTGGGTAGTAGCCATGTTTGTTTTTCAGGTTTCCGGTTGAGAGGGAGGTGGCGCACAGCATGTTGGGTACCAAGGCAGCGAAGTCAGCATCTGATGTATCCTTGAAATATCCTCGTTACGCCCACAAATGCAGTCAACTGCCGAGAGAGGAAATAAAGCAATTTTTCGTTTCGAATTGGGCCCTAATCTCAGAGAGAGTAGAGAGAGAGAGAGGTTCCATTGGCCCATTGTTTCCTGGTTCTATTATGGCCCCCCTTAGGCAGACCTAAGGACTGTTCTATTCATTGTAGGAGCATTATGACACGGCCCTTTAGGCAGACCGGAACCTGGTCGCGTTAGGTGCCCATAGAAACCTATTATGTTGGCATATCTCTATATACTTAAAGAATCTCTGGTACTGTCTTCAAGTCGACTCTGTAGCTTACTGGGAGCCAATGCAGGGACCTTCACATCGGTGTGATGTGAGCGATTCTTTTTTTTTGTTCCTGATCGAACAGATCTGTAAGGCTAGGCTACCAGTCCAAGCTGTGTGTGTGTGTGTGTGTGTGTGTGTGTGTGTGTGTGTGTGTGTGTGTGTGTGTGTGTGTGTGTCTCTCTCTCTCTCTCTCTCTCTCTCTCTCTCTCTCTCTCTCTCTCTCTCTCTCTCTCTCTCCAGAATCTCTTCATGGGTGAGAAAGGTATGTTGTGCCTCTTTCTGTATTTATTTAAATCTTTTTCCTGCATCCTCAGCCATAGAGTAGCGCGCTCATGCAAGATTCAAGATTTTTTTTTTTTTATTGCATCTCATTATAGGTGTGAAAGAGATATAAATTTGTTGTGTTTCGTCTCCTCGAAATATAAATGAACTAGAAATGCACTCAGAGAGTGCAGACCTCCGCCAAGGAAGCTGTTTGATAGGCAAGGAAAGGCAAGGCCATTTTTATTGCGCATTTCATACATAAAAGCAATTCAAGGTGTTGTACTGTAAAGTAAGATAAAAGAGTGCAAAACGAAACATGAAACAAAACAAAGTCAAAGTTCCCAGATGGGAAATTCAAATGGTCAAGGTGCGTATAAGCACAGAACAGAACATTCAGACATGATAGACAAGACTTAAAAAAAACAGATAAATAAGTAAAACAATTAAATACACAAAAAACAAAAGCATAAAATCATAAGGCAATAGAAGCAGAAGGCATGCAATGAAAGGCAATAAAAGCACAACGCATGGCGGATAAAAACAGAATAAATAAAAAAGGCAAAGATAAAAGGAAAAAAAGACTGACTAAAATATTTACAAAATCTTTAGATGTCTAAAAGAAGGCGTCAGAGAAAAGTTTTGTCCTAATTCTGGTTTTGAAAGGCTGAACAGCAGGGCATATTGATATGTTGACTTCCGCTGGAAGCTGATTCCAAAGCTTTGCAGCACAGTAGCTAAAGGCAGCCTCATGGTGTGTTCCAATACTCGTACTGTCCGCCCTTTCCGCACTGTGTTTGGGTACGCAGGGTGTTCCAGGGTGTCTAATCGCGGCGGTAAAGTGTACTGTAAATGACCCGGATAACGCCCCCAAAACGGCATTCTTTTGAGGTGTGGAGTTATTGTACACTTTTCGCACTCAATGGCCGCCATGTTTGTGACGTAGTTGAGTGTCAGATCTGTCAAACGGTTGAATCTCTGTGATAACAGCATAGTTTTGATTCCAAAGACAATCGCCATGTGTATTAGAGGCAGGGGTAACTTTAAAAAGTGTCAGCATAACGAACAGTGCCTTCCGTGATGAATTGCATATTGGTGGTTGGTAAACTCGGATGACACGCGACCAACCGTCATTTCCGTTAAGTGTATCAGACAGAACGGGAATCGGAATGTACTCGCCTCGTGAATCGCGGAGGGTGGAAAGGGTACTTCACTGCACTCAAACAAGGTACACAGTACAGAGGGCGAATAATGGAAAAGACCCTCAGACTCACCACATCTAGTTTTGACAGTGGGTGAAACCAGCAGGTTTTGCTTCAGAGACGCCTACGGTAGGGACACATAGGAGGCGAGGCAAGGCGAAGCGAAGAGAGGCGAAATCCAACCGTCATCAGGTCGTCGCGGCGAATCAAATGGAATGGAACAGTTATGTTGTTGATTTGATTGGGCCGTGGCAGGCGAATTCGCTCCTCATTTGCATAACATTAAACTTTCTTTAATAATTTCGCTTCGCTTCGCTCCTGTTCGCTTGCTGTCGCTTGCCTTCGCCTCTCTCATAGGAATGAATGGCAAAGTTCGCAAATTCGCGTGTATGTGTCCCTACCGCTAGTTAGATGCCCAGTTAGACGCCCAGTTAGACGCCTAGTTAGACGGCTAGTTAGATGCCCAGTTAGATGCCCAGTTAGATGCCCAGTTAGATGCCTAGTTAGATGCCCAGTTAGACGGCTAGTTAGATGTCCAGTTAGATGCCCAGTTAGACGGCTAGTTAGATGTCCAGTTAGATGTCCAGTTAGATGTCCAGTTAGATGATGCCCAGTTAGATGCCCAGTTAGATGCCCAGTTAGATGCCCAGTTAGATGCCCAGTTAGATGCCCAGTTAGACGGCTAGTTAGATGCCCAGTTAGACGCCCAGTTAGATGCCCAGTTAGACGCCTAGTTAGATGCCCAGTTAGACGCCCAGTTAGACGCCCAGTTAGACGCCTAGTTAGACGCCTAGTTAGACGGCTAGTTAGATGCCCAGTTAGATGCCCAGTTAGATGCCCAGTTAGATGCCCAGTTAGACGCCCAGTTAGACGCCTAGTTAGACGGCTAGTTAGATGCCCAGTTAGACGGCTAGTTAGATGTCCAGTTAGATGCCCAGTTAGACGGCTAGTTAGATGTCCAGTTAGATGTCCAGTTAGATGTCCAGTTAGATGATGCCCAGTTAGATGCCCAGTTAGATGCCCAGTTAGACGCCCAGTTAGATGCCTAGTTAGACGCCTAGTTAGACGGCTAGTTAGACGCCCAGTTAGATGCCTATTTAGATGCCCAGTTAGATGCCCAGTTAGATGCCCAGTTAGATGCCCAGTTAGATGCCCAGTTAGATGCCTAGTTAGACGCCCAGTTAGACGCCCAGTTAGATGCCCAGTTAGATGCCCAGTTAGACGGCAGTTAGATGCCCAGTTAGACGGCTAGTTAGATGCCCAGTTAGACGCCTATTTAGACGCCTATTTAGACGCCTATTTAGACGCCCAGTTAGATGCCTAGT
>NC_085858.1:58659050-58661550 GCF_034702125.1 Engraulis encrasicolus | reverse complement strand
ATAGCAAGCTGGTCTGAATCTTGGGTCGGTTGCACATGTGTGAGTATGTTTGCACGTATTTTTTCAATCTTTCCTTTGAAAAAGGATGCGAACTCATTGCATTTGCTGACTGAGAGGAACTCAGAGGGCATTAGATTTGGGGGCCTTGCTAGCTTTTCCACAGTGCCAAACAGGACACGTGCATTATTAATATTTCTGTTAATTATGTCAGAGAAAAAAGATTGTCTAGCTTTAGAAATTTCTTGGTTGTATTTCGAGAGTGTGTGTTTATAGATTTGGTAGTGGACTTCAAGTTTGGATTTACGCCACTGTCTTTCAGCCCTCCTGCATTCTTGCTTTAGCAATATAACTGTGGGATTCTTTCTCCAAGGTGCTTTTTCACGTCCCACTGTTTTGATTTTTTCGGGGGCAATAACATCCATAATACGGGTCATCCTTGAATTAAAATTAACCATGAGATCATCTGCACTCTCTGAGGTTTGACTTTGGATCTCTGAAAGTGCTTGCTGAAAGAGTGAGGCTGTCTCACAGTTGATTATACGTTTTTTGACTGTAACAGATTCCCTTTGAACATGAGGGTACATAGAAACATCAGAAAAAATGCAGTAATGGTCAGAAAAGCCATAGTCTTTGACACTAGCACAAGCATTAAGGCCTTTTGTTATTATTAGGTCTAAAGTGTGACCTTGGTTGTGTGTTGGTCCTGTTACATGCTGTGTGAGGCTAAAAATGTCAATGAGACTTAAAAATTCCTTAGCATAGACATTCTCTAAGTCGTCCACGTGGAAATTAAAATCGCCTGCTATAAACAAGCTATCATAGTCCACACAAACATTCGACAACAGCTCACCAAATTCCTCTAAGAAGAGTGGTGCAGAAAGTCTTGGAGGTCTGTAAATAGTCAATAACAGTATGTCAGAAGAACATTTTAGAACTGCAGCTAAGTATTCAAAAGATGAAAATTCACCTAGTGATGTCTTTTGACATTGAAACAGTGCTTTGAAAATAATTGCTATCCCCCCTCCCTGTTTATTCTGCCTTT
This sequence comes from Engraulis encrasicolus, assembly GCF_034702125.1. Taxonomy (NCBI): domain Eukaryota; kingdom Metazoa; phylum Chordata; class Actinopteri; order Clupeiformes; family Engraulidae; genus Engraulis; species Engraulis encrasicolus. Next base: position 58,660,508 of record NC_085858.1, on the reverse strand, counting down.
CTGTACTAATGAAATTAAAGTGTGACTGAGTTGCTTCTATAAGTGTGATAGAGCTAGTGGATTTTTCCAGCCATGTTTCAGTTAAAAATAGGGAAGGAGCGCGCTGCAATATCTGTGATAAACTAATAGGCTATCATGCAAGAATGGTAATACATCCAACCTGTTCAAACACCTGCTCTTGCATTTGATTAACTTGCGTGCGGAGTTGCAGCATCTTTACAACGGCACCGTCAACCTCAACTATGCTATACCGTCAACCTCAACTATGCTATACCGTCAACCTCAACCATGACCTCAACTCTTCAGGAAGATGTCTCTGACTCCTTGGAAACATGTTTTTCCATGAAAAGAGCTAACTTAGAAAGAACTGGTCTTGTGTTGGGGACGCACAAATGTAGCCTATTTAGACCGTCGGTTTAATTCGAGGGAACAAAGAACACAGCGACAAAAAAGATTTCCTCTCTATCCGGCTGGATAATAACGCCATTGTTTACTTGAAGTAGCGGCCGCTTAAGGTTAAATAACTGTGGATTGAAAGAACATAAAAACGTTCCGTAAAAAAACTGTAAAAAGCTAAGAATCTCAGCTTTCGAACAAGCCCTAACACATGTCTGTATGTCTAGGTTAAGGAGATCACTGGCTGTTAGGAAAAAAATGACGAGATAAAAAACATGGTTGGAAAGCGCTATTTTTTCACTTGCAACAGCATCCGCTTACAGTTCAATAACTTTTGAATGAAAGAACATAAAAACGTTCTGTAAAAAACTGTAAAAAGCTAAGAATCTCAGCTTTCGAACAAGCCCTAACACATGTCTGTAGGTCTAGGTTAAGGAGATCGCTGGCTGTTAGGAAAAAATGACGAGATTAAAAAAATGGTTGGAAAGCGCTATTTTTTCACTTGCAACAGCGGCCGCTTACAGTTCAATAACTTTTGAATGAAAGAACATAAAAACGTGCCGTAAAAAACTGTAAAAAGCTAAGATTCGCAGCTTTCGAACAAGCCCTAACACATGTCTGTAGGAGAAGGCGATCGCTGGTTATATATATATTTAGGCCTATATATCGTTTAGATTAGGACTCTTTAGCTTATTCACCATGGCGTGAAAGCACAGTGTTGTCGCGGCTACTTGCAGCAGCTGATCATACGGCCCAGTTCTAGTCCCTGTATGGAAATGCGTGCGAGACAGCACCATCGAGACCCCGTCAAGTTTAATGAATAGCCTATTTATGAAGCCTAGTTGTGTTAGAACAGTTCTGCAGTACCTAGTAGAAAAGCCCCAGCTGTCGACAGACTGGGTAGCGTAGGCTACATTAAAAAATCATGTCAGGCACGCTTGACATAGGCCTAGGTCTTGGTACCAGAAGTGAAGTTGCACCGTACAGCAGAACAATTTTAATCAGACATGAGTACATTTATCAGTATCAAAACCGTTTATTATACTTGCCAAGCCATGCCGA
>NC_085858.1:58621550-58626550 GCF_034702125.1 Engraulis encrasicolus | reverse complement strand
CTTTTATACTTTTTTTTTTTTTAAACTCTACACATTTTCCTATTTTCTTTCATATTTACAAATTATATACACTGTTCTCTAAAACAGAACTAAAAACGACAAGAATAGTTCCCTTGGACATCCAACAAACATATGGGAAACCTTGAGAAAACTACAAAACCCATCAAGCCATCCGACCAATCATAACTATGCTCAGGTTATTGCTATGACCCACCAAAGCACTCCAGTGCCACCCCTAACCGGAGGCTTGGGTATAATCTGCCATGACTGCGAAAAAGACCACATACGTTCATGTGAACCCACAGGCAGTGTCCAATAACCCTCATGATGATACACACGAAGCAATAGTTTAGGATCCACCAGGAGATTAATGTTCAATCCATCATATGCAAAGTTACATTGTGGCTCCTTTCCAACAGGCAGGTCAGAGCTCTCACAGTTCAAGACTTCATTGTCCATCACACTGCCCTCGGCAGCTTCAAAAGTATCACCCCTGACCTTCCAGTCACAAACGGCATTCTCTGTCATATCTTCAGCAGTAGGACACGAAGGCAAGCAAATAGCATCAGACTCTTCACTCTCAGAAACAGGTTCACCCTCTTGACCATTATTCTCACAACCGCTATGCATTTCAGAACTTTGCACTAACACCTCCTCTCACCTGTCAGCACTACACAGAGCTACAGGGTCATTCTCAGGATCAAAGGCAACACCCTCAACAGTTTCCTTACACAGAGACAAATCTTCACAGGCATTTTCAGATGGTCCCTCACATGTGCTGTGACATCAATAGCATTAGCTTCACTACAGTAGAGTTCCTCCAAATCCACAAAGAATGTATCAGTTAGGTCTACTGTTTCCTCCTCACTTCCAACATTCTCCTCCCCAACAGTGACCTCGTCATCACAAAGCTCATTCATTTCTTCAAACAACGTATCTGCTACCTCCACAATTCCACTTTCAGTTTTCTCAATTCCCTCTTTCAAGTGCGAGCAGGGCACCAGCTGTTCGAAAGAGCCTGCAGAAGACAGAGGGTATTTCTGAGGGAGTGTAACCCCGTCATTATCCAGTTGTTCAATCTCTCTCTGTATCATTTCAATTTCGTGTCTCATCTTCCCTATGTCTTTTCGCAATACTGCCATTTCCTCTTCATGCAGTTTTACAGCCTCTGCCTTTTCATCACTTGCCCCTAGCCACATTAACAGTACATCAATGAGTTCCGGTTTCCTTGCATCAGCCGATACCTTCACCCCACAAAAGTCCACCACTGCGCGCACATCTTGCTTTGGAAGCCTCAGCAACTGAAGTCGCGTCACCTCTTCTGCCAAAAAGTCTTCCACCACAAAGACAGACATTTTCACAATTCACAAAAAACAAGCTACTGAATGCAAATGACTCTAACACCAGCTGGGAGGACAACAATTGCAACAAACTGTAACTGTCAATGATCATTTTACTTGGCTCGAGCCCCTATTTCACAAAAGTAGCATACAAACAATTCAAAGACTAGCTAACCTGGCTATCTAACAAGCAAAATCATCACACAAAGGACCTGGGCACCAAACATAGCAACAAAGTAAGCAACTGGTACCACACAGCTCTCACTCCAAATACAAACTGTAAACATAGCAAAAACACAGTAAGCAGTTGATACTGCACAACTCTTACCAAAAGCAAATAAAGGAAACAAAAAATAACCAAACAAACAAAGAACCAAAGTCCTATCACAAAGCTACTAGCCTAGCCACCTAGCTACCCAAAAGCACATGGTTAGCTCCTATGCTACAAACAATTATGCTACTTCCACAAGCCAACACAACCAACCCAAGCTCGTTGTTTAATGTTCAATCCCGGACGATGCCTCCACTTATTACGAGGTTAACTCTCTCCCTGTTAACTCTCCTAACATTATGTGTGCATTAAAACGTGTTAGTCAGCATGTACGATTCTAAATGCATGGATGTGGTGAAAAGGGGTGACCAAACATACCTTCTGAGCCCAGAGCAAACCCAAGCACATATCTCCAGAGCCGTTCTCCAGCTGGCTTCATCTTTGTGAGGGAAACCTCACGATCTTCCACAAGATACACAGGTCCATAGTATCCATAAAGGCCCAAGTGCGGTAAGGGTCCCTATACATGTGAGCTCTGTGAGCAAGGTACCTCCAATGCTGGCCAAACAAGCTCCAGCATGCGAGCAGCTTGCTCACCAGTTCACCAGCCAACCTCTCAGGTGTTCTCCCACTCCCCTTTCAAAATGGCTTCCACTGTTCTTAAAGGCACAGAGCCTCAAAAGGTAGCCGGTGCCCCCATGTGGTGTGGATGTGGTAGTGTGCTGTCTAGTCTACATGCAACTACAATATCCCTCCGTAACAGTGTGTGTGTGTGTGCGCGCGCGTCTGCCTGTGTGTGTGTGTTGTGTGTCTGTGTGTGTGTGTGTGTGTGTGTGTGTGTGTGTGTGTGTGTAGACGGTGAACCAGTTGGCGATGGAGACTCGACGGGTGATGAAGGGAAATCACTCACGCAAGACGGCAGCTTTCGTCAGGGTACACACACACACACACACACACACACACACACACACACACACACACACACACACACACACACACACACACACACACACACACACACACACACATACACACACAAACACGCGCGGCGCACACACATACACACACACATACACACACAAACACGCGCGGCGCACACACAGACACAAACACAAACAGGCAGACACACACACACACACGCACGCACACGCACGCACGCACGCACGCACACACACGCATGCACACACGCGCGCACGCACACGCACACACATGCACGCAGGCACACACACACAAACACACAAACACACACACACACTACCTGCAAACTCGTCACTTTTTTTGACAATCGCCTTTTTTCTTTTAGAAACTGAGAGTTTTTTATTTTATTATTTTGTTTTGGGGGGGGGGATTACGGATGTCACATCCATTATGGGGAGACACTAAAGTAGAAGAGACGGGGGGGGGGGCGGGGGGGCGGGTGCTTACACATTTCTCTGTTGACTTGCAACTGTCTCGGCCTGACCTTCTCATTGGCCAGCAATGTGTGGATGACCAATCAGAGCGCTAGTTCAGTTCAGACGTGTGTGCTGCCAGTGGTAAAGTTTCGGGCTGCTCCAGTATTGCAATGCTTTCTGTTTAAAATATCACATGACATTGACATCAAGAGATGTGATACAAATAAATCAGCCCCTTGAGGCCGTTTTATCCGGCCCTCGATATAATTTTAATGTTATGCAGCATCACTTGAAATATGGCATATTTTGTAAAGGAATCTTAGAAATAACATTTCCAGTACAGTGAAGTTGTATTCAAGGGACCTAGAGAAGGTGGGGTCTGTTTTAAAGTTGTCTACCTTCAATATTGGCCTAAAGTGCAGGGGGAAATCCTGATTTGTGTTCATAGTACGGCCCTTGGAGGACTTGTACGGCCCTTGAAGGAATTTGAAGTGGCCCCTCGAATGAAAAAGGTTCCCCACCCCTGGAATAAATGCACAAGGGGGAAAAAGATCACTTGCCCCCTGCTTCATTTTGGAGAGCGAGCGAGAGACACCAGCATGGAGAGGGTGGGGTGGGGGGAAAGAGGGGAGAGTCTAAACCGAGAATAACGCGTTGGTGACACTGTAAAATTGAAACGTGTTCTTGGCGCTTGTAGTTAATGAAGTCAAATAAATGTGCGGTGAACTTTTCCCCTTTTGAATTACACCTAATAAATATTCCTGCTTTTAACAGCGTTGACAAATTGTTTCCTATTAGCGAAGACCGTCCACTTATGAAAATAAATAGCCAAACGGCTGCAAGGTCCGTCGTCCCAGCACGGTTCCAAACGGCTGTGTTGGAGCTATACCAAAAATACTGGATATGAGAAAGATTACGCAAACCACGCCCACTCAATGCAAAAGCGTGGGCTCAAGTTGGGTCTCCTAAGGGGGCGTTGTCCCCTCCTTCTTCTTCTATTTTTGAGGTGTTTGCTCATGACGTGCGCTACCGCCATCTACAGCGCTAAGGGGACTTGATTTATTCTCGACCTCAGGACTCCGAAGGTCTCCTAACTGAAGGTCTCCTAAAGGGGCGTTCACCCGACATAAAGTGGATACCGGAAAAGAAATAAAATGACGCTTCTTGTTAGATCTACTTTCTTTGGCTACACTATTCTTTTTAAGTAATGCCAAAGTTAATGGTTGATTTGTTAATTGTTTTTATCATTAGTGTTCCGTTTGATATAAGTTTAATTTGATTTTGTTTGACAAACGGCCACTACAGGCTGCGAGGCCTGTTGTCCGAGCACAGTTCCAAACGGCTGCTGTCGTCCGAGCACAGTTCCAAACGGCTGCTGTCGTCCGAGCACAGTTCCAAACGGCTGCTGTCGTCCGAGCACAGTTCCAAACGGCTGCTGTCGTCCGAGCACAGTTCCAAACGGCTGCTGTCGTCCGAGCACAGTTCCAAACGGCTGCTGTCGTCCGAGCACAGTTCCAAACGGCTGCTGTCGTCCGAGCACAGTTCCAAACGGCTGCTGTCGTCCGAGCACTAGCACGGTTGGCTGCATGGTTCACCCAAAGTTTGGGGGGGCTGGAAACGGTCACCTTTTTTTCTTTGGCGAGTTTGCAGGTCTGACACACACACACACACACACACACACACACACACACACACACACACACACACACACACACACACACACACACACACACACACACACACACACACACACACACACACACACACACACACTACTTCTACTCTCCTGTAGAATATTGTGTAATCTAATATAATACAATGTAATGCAGTGTAGTGTCATTTGTCTGTCGCCCCCTACAGGCGTGTGCTGCTCACCGCTTCATGTAATATAATGTAATGTAGTGTCATGTGTCTCTCTGTCGCCCCCTACAGCCTTGTGCTGTGTGCTTCTTGTACTATAGTAATCTATAAAGTAAAGGTGTGTAGTGTAATGCA
>NC_085858.1:58599050-58616550 GCF_034702125.1 Engraulis encrasicolus | reverse complement strand
ATTTAAAACTACTGAGTGTGTTGCTTTAGCCCATAGCCATAGTTCCATAGCCCTGTTGTTTTTACAGAAAAGGCATGGAGATAACGGTGTGTGTGTGTGTGTGTGTGTGTGTGTGTGTGTGTGTGTGTGTGTGTGTGTGTGTGTGTGTGTGTTTCAGGGTCTTCGCAAGCAGAGTGCGCTGGCTTTCGCGCTCTTCAGTGTGTTGCTGGTTCATGGAGATTTGAGGAACAACAAACTCAACCAGCTGGCGGTCAACCTGTGGAGCCTTAGTCACAAACACGGACACGCAGATACAAGGACATCGGTAATACACACACACACACACACACACACACACACACACACACACACACACACAGATAAGACAAGTATACAGCTCTACTGGTTACTCAAATAAGACAAGTACACGTGTCTACTTACTCAAACTAGAATGGGCACTCGGTAGAGCGCAAACCTTCGCCTACGCCACGTATTTTTTTCTGGCCATCTTGAAAGTGTGGGGCATAACATTCTCCAAATGTTGGTGTTAGTTTCATTTAAATCGGACCGGAGTATCGTAATATTACATTTTTGGCCCAGTCTTGACCTCTTATTCAATTCAGCTTGCACACGTTCTTCTGGCATATAGTGCTTGGCAAAGAAAAACGTTTTTGACCTTTTCGTGACCTTGAATTTGACCTTTGACCCAATCACTCCCAAAAAGTAATCGGTTGTTCCTTGGGTCATGACCAATCATCCCAGTAAATGTCATAAAAATCGGCTCAATTTACGTTTTGACCTTTTCGTGACCTTGACCTTTGACCCAATCACTCCCAAAAAGTAATCGGTTGTTCCTTGGGTCATGACCAATCATCTCAGTAAATGTCATAAAAATCGGCTCAATTTACGCTTTGACCTTTTCGTGACCTTGATCTTGACCTTTGACCCAATCACTCCCAAAAAGTAATCGATTGTTCCTTGGGTCATGACCAATCATCCCACTAAATTTCATAAAAATCGGCTCAATTTACGTTTTTGACCTTTTCGTGACCTTGACCTTTGACCTTTGACCCAATCACTCCCAAAAAGTAATCGATTGTTCCTTGGGTCATGACCAATCATCCCACTGAATTTCATAAAAATCGGCTCAATGTACGTTTTTGACCTTTTCGTGACCTTGACCTTTGACCTTTGACCCAATCACTCCCAAAAACTAATCAATTGTTCCTTGGGTCATGACCAATCATCCCACTAAATTTCATAAAAAACGGCTCAGTTCTGTCTGATTTATACGAAGTACAAACAAACATTTTGACCTTGACCTTTGACCTTTGACCCAATCACTCCGAAAAACTAATCGATTCTTCCTTGGGTCATGACCAATCATCCCACAAAATTTCATACAAATCGGCTCAGTTTCGACTGAGTTAGACGAAGTACAAACAAACAAACAAACAAACAGATAGACATATTCACAAATAAATAAATACACGGCAGGCAAAACATAACCTTCTGGCGAAGGTAATAATAAGACAAGTCTACAGGTCTACTGGTTACTCAGATAATATATTATATATATTATATATATATTATAAATGTAATGTGTGTGTGTGTGTGTGCGTGCGTGCGCGTGTGCGTGTGCGTGTGCGTGTGTGCGTGCGTGTGTGTGTGTGTGTGTCTCAGGGGAGGACGTTGGAGCACATCAAGAATCTTCAGCAACAACCGGAACTCTCACACCTGGCGGACATTCTACCAAGACTCTAAACACACACACACACACACACACACACACACACACACACACACACACACACACACCTGGGAGAGATCATACCAAGACTCTCACTACACACACGCACCTAAACACACCCACACACACACACACACACACACACACACACACACACACACACACACACACACACACACACACACACACACACACACACACACACACACACACACCTAAGCATTGAGCGTTGATTGTGTAATCGAATGTGTTTTGTATGGATCTGATCCAAGTCCAATCATTCCAGATAAAGTCTCTTGGCCTTCACTGCTGGTCCTGGTGGTCTTTGTGTGTGTGTGTGTGTGTGTGCGCGTGCGCGTGCGTGTGCGTGCGTGCGTGTGTGTGTGTGTGTGTGTGTCTGAGAGAAGAGAGGGGAGGAGAGAGCCTCCATAAACCTCAATACCTGATGATGGAGGGAAACCAAACTCACCATTTCATCACAGGGTCTGTGTGTGTGTGTGTGTGTTACAAAAAATGTTTTTTGTAAGATCCCTCAGAAGGCCTACAGAACCGTGTCGGTGAAGAAGAACTTGAAGGGACAATATCCTACATACAGAAGAACTTGAAGGGACAATATCCTACATACAGAAGAACTTGAAGGGACAATATCCTACATAGGCTACAGAAGAACTTAAAGGGACAATATCCTCAGAGACGTGCGCTCAGGGTAGGCAGGGTAGGCACTGCCTACCCTAGGATAAATTTCTTAAAAATAAAAAACTAACACATGTTTTAAAAACTATTCTTGAGAGTTCACATGCATAACAAAAACATTAATTTATAAATTAGCTGTTAAAAGTAGGCTACAGTAACCGGAGACCGATCAAAACCCCAAGTTATCGCACGAAGCAAAGCGCTCAGGCTTGGACAGGTTGCCATGGGAACGCGTCGCGCAGCCTTGGCTGGTAGGTGAAGGCTCAGCTTTCGAAAGCCAGGCAGAGCCAGGGTAGGCACGCTTTGACTCTGCCTATCTTGCCCTCAACGCTGTCAATGTAGATGTTGGCGCATGCATAATATCTATCACATAGACAGTCAATGGAGAGCAAAAGCAGAGCTTTTCGCGATGGCGGGAATACTTAAGCCAATCACAGCTGCCAACATGAAAAATTGTTACAATTCAGGAAGCCTTCGTGCTTAAAGTATGATAGCAACAACAGCTAGCAAGCTACGGCTTGTTCAAACTCTAGCCGTACAGAAAACATGGCAGTCTTTGGCGTTTTGCCTTTATTACAAAAAAATCCGAGAAGTAGCAAGAAAGATGGTTCAGATGACAGGCAATAGCTGAGCCGTTTGCAATCGCTGCATTGTGGAAATATTCAACATCAGATGGGTAGCAGCTTCAAGTAGTTTGAACACACTGGGACAAAATATCTTCATCATGTCAACCACCCCGGGCTTTTAATGGAACTAACTTGCATGGAAAACATACTCGTGATTCTGCTTTAAGGTAAGATTCATCTAATTATTAAGCTGTGGGTAGCCAAATTTTAACATGAACATGCTCAAGTTTGTCGTGGTGCCTTTTGTTGATGGGTCAGGGAGGTGTTGACATTGAAGATTGGTTGTGCTGTGGACACGAATAGACTATGTGTGTGTTATTATGGACGCGAGATTGTTTTTTGAGCGTACGACATGACTTCATTTTCCTAATTCATTATGATGACGACTTAATACGCGATGCGTGAGGTGTGTGGAGCCTGTTAGCAAGTTGACGTGCAGCTGTGTTCTTTTGAAGTGCACGGTGTACGAGATCAACGTTGGGCTCGAGTGACTGGCATGGGTGCTCACCGCACTCAGAAATTGACTTGATTTGAAACACCTTGCACAACCGTTGCTGAAGTGTTTGAGAATACAATCACGCACAAGAATGAGTCTCAGAAGTGTTTTCGTTGGTTTACTCGATGTAGGCCTACCAGTATTTACTGTCTGAATGCACCGCCGCTCATGTTTGTTGAGTTCGCAAGCAACCCGCCCCCTTGCCAACTTTCCTTCTTGTCTGCGAGTGTTTGATTAGCAGCACAAAATGCGTCAACGAAGCAGGAGCTGTTACCTAGGTTGGTTTATTGCTAAATGTTCGTTTCCCCTCACATGCTATGGTGTGATTCACAGTTGGTGAACTAGACATTTTATCTTCTAAACAAAGTAGGCTACACTGCCACCCTGCATCCTCCATGTGAAACACCCTGGCATTTGCAACAGAATAAACAGAAGAGGAGCAAAGTCAACTGCTAAAGCCAAAAGTTAAAGCTTTCCCCCCAAAATGCTGTGATGTTGTAGCTTTCTAAAGTATTGTAAAATGTAGGCCTACAGGTCCTTAAATGTGTACAGAGTAGGCTATGGGTCCTTGAGCTACCAATTTGGCAATTTGACAAAAAAACAAACAAAAAAGTCTAGCTGGCCTTTTCAACAAATTTAAATTATGCATTTTCACTTATTGTTTCAGATGTAAGGTCTACAGACAATGTCCAAATGTCTAATAGTTTAGCCTATTTACTTATTTAGCTATTAGAGCTGTGGTGGCTAAGCACTGATGGCATTTTATCTTATAGCCTACTTTATATTTACAGTATTTAGAGAAACATAGGCCTACTAATTTGTTGCACATTAAAGACCTTATCAGCATACTAGGTGAATAGGCCTAGTTGCCGATCCAAGCCATACTATTTGTTCAAAGTTTTTAGTCTTTTATAAAGGTTTTTAGCTGATAGTGACTCTCCAGATTTGGTTAAAAAGCAGGAAATTGCATCTAAGAAATACATTTTTTTTCTGGGGGAGGACCCCCAGACCCCGCGCTAAAAAATACACAAAAAATATTTATTTTCTATATTTACTGCCTACCCTACCATACCCCTCACTGCACGTCACTGAATATCCTATAGGCTACAGAAGAACTTAAAGGGACACTGTGTGAGATTTTTAGTTGTTTATTTCCAGAATTCATGCTGCCTATTCACTAATGTTACCTTTTTCATGAATACTTACCACCACCATCAATTTCTAAGTATTCATTATGACTGGAAAAAATGCACTTTACATGCATGAAAAGGGGGATCTTCTCCATGGTCCGCCATTTTGAATTTCCAAAAATAGCCATTTTTAGCTGCAAAAATGACTATACTTGGACCATACTAGAAAATATTTGTTTAATACTTAGTACACTTAAGCAATAGGCAGCCCAATTTCAATAAGCAGCATAGTTGCAGTACCTTTTTTGACAATTTCCTGCACAGTGTCCTTTTAAATAAACAGCAGTGACAACAAATATATGAAAAGAGGACTCACCTATCGGATGATCCGGCTGTTTATTTGAAGAAGGAAATCAGTAAGGAATGATTCTGCAACAGTTGAAGGTGTCTGGCAGCGTATGTCTGCCACTCTTTTATTAGTTTCAGTCTACATGTACAAGTTCAGTATATGACAATTCCAGTTTACAGAGGCTTCATATACATTACTTAATACATGCTATGCAATGTTTCAATACATCCAAAAGTAATGTCACACCTCAGTAAGGCTCTTATTCTCTCTTTACTGTACTTGTTATTTGGATTACAGTTTTTCTCAATTGCTTTTGAACATTTCTCAAATCTCTCTCGCATTTTGCAAAACATAATATTAATTCTCAAAACCTCTTTACCAAATGGCAAAACACCGTGGATGAGCTGTAATTTAGCGTGGAGCGTACATGTAAAGGGCACATGAGGCGTAGAGTAATGTAATGCAGTACAGTGCCTATTGTTGTATTGCATGCCTGTTTTCTCTTTCCCTTCTACTGCCTTTGATTAGAGAGAGTCAATATTAACCTGGGAGCAATTTCCCAATTCAGATCATATTTATAGACAAAAACCTCATGTAAATCAGACAGTGCTGAACACATTATGACAGCCTGGTAAATCATTTTGCATGTCAAGACTTATACTATGACCTAGGCCCTAAATGTTTTGGGGGGTGAGATAGTTTCACGTATTCGATGACAAAGCTTTTTGAGTGATATGACAAAAGCAATTGAGAAAAACTGTTTGTTATTTGGATTCATTTCTACCTTGCATAGTGAACTAACCAACGAGGAGCTACAGCTCAGATCCCTGAACTGAGAACCCCCCACTCTGCCTCGACACACTTCAGCTTTTATACAAGAACACTCAGATAAAACAAAATGTATACAAGTCATATGATTGACATCCTGTAGAACACTCAGATAAAACAAAATATACAAGTCATGTGATTGACATCCTGTAGAACACTCAGATAAAACAAAATGTATACAAGTCATGTGATTGACATCCTGTATGACCCCAAGCTCCCCCCCGATCTCGTGCAGTTTACCACTAGTTGAGACCACTTCCTTCACTACCACGACCACTGCCAGTCGTGGCCTATAGGCGAGCATGAGGACAACAGGTGTTCCATACTTTTTTATTTATTTATTTATTTTATTTATTTATTTTTTTTGTCTATAATATTTTTTGTCTTTTAAGACTTAATTATATCTGTCAGGACAGTGAAGGAAAGACAGGAATCGAATGGGAGAGATATGTGGGGAAGGACAGGCATAGGACCCGGGCTGGAATCGAACTCGGGTAGGAATCGAACTCGGGTAGGCAGCGTAGAAGCCCAGTGCCCTACCGTTAGAGCCACAGTAGGACCAGGTGTTCTATTCTTAAAGGAACAGTCCACCCTTTTTTGATTTTCACATATTTGCTATGTTTTCAAGTATTATTCATGAATGTGCATTTCATTTTCTTCTCAGTGTTTTCAGTACTTGGACTTATTGGTATCAGAATTATTAGCAGAGCGTAGCACGATCAATGGAAGTAAATGGAACAATTAGCATCAAGCCACTCATGATCACTGTATGGGATTAAATAGCTGTTTTGCACTCTGGTGAATTTTACATTCATTTCAAAGTGGTCTATTTGCACTGTACTTTTGATGATGTTTTGTTTGGTACCATTGACTTGCATAGCTACACTTAATATGCTTATAGTGTTAAACTAGGCAATGCAAAAGGTGGACTGTTCCTTTAAAGTCAAAGAGGAAATCAGAAACTCAGAACACACAACACTAATACTGATAGTACTGTATAGAATATGAATATATCACTAAATCACATCATACAGAAAAACACAACTAAAGGATCACCCAGTGAACTATAAAACATTTGTAGGCTCATTTAAAACTCTCATTATACAACAAATGCAACGCCAACAGATAGTACTCAATTAGCATGACAGTATTATGGTAGAAGTGGCCGGAATATTAGGAAGAAACACAAAAGTATGATATTACAATATAATACAACATATATTAATAAAGCATTAATAAAGTATCACAACTATGAAATTTACTTAAAGCACTTTCAAAATACACACACACGGACACACACACACACACACACACGCACACGCACACGCACACGCACACGCACACACACGGAAATGCACACGCACAGGCACAAACACACACACATAAACACACACACATAAACACACACAGACACACACACACACACACACACACACACACACACACACACACACACACACACACACACACCAGCTCTGGAGGCTGCCGAATGGCACCAGTTGTCCGGAGTTCATGTGCACACGCACACACACACTCACGCACACACACAATAGTCCTGAACCTAAAAAAAAAGATTACTCTGTAAGCGATCATAACATAGCCTAATTTCGCAACATCAAGACCTAGCCTACTAATATTATGAAACAGGAATCAAACACTAAATGAAATAATGAAACTCAATATAAAAGCAGACCAGAACCAAAATGCTGAAGCTGGCCCTGCAGCTGAGGGAAACATGATGACAAATCCCACAATATGATATGAATGAAGAACACACACGGCCACAGCTGAGGGAAACATTATATCATATGAAAAAGTAATTATCACACACAACCACAACTGGTCTACGAGAACGCTTGCATTCGTTTCTCATTAATAAAATGAAAAGCATCATCTGGGTATATTCTTATTAATAAAATGAAAAGCATCATCTGGGTTTTTCTTATGGTTAAAATGAAAAGCATCATCTGGGTATATTCTTATTAATAAAATGAAAAGCATCATCTGGGTATATTCTTATTAATAAAATGAAAAGCATCACTTGTGTATTTCTATTACAGAAGAATTAAACACACTTTTTTTTACCATATTGTCCTTTTTTGCATATTTCATAACATCATTTCCTATTATTAAAATTAAAAGCATTTGGAAGCATAATGACATTGCTAAATACGTTTTTCTATTTCTCTACTAGCTGTCAATACACTCCCATTCTAATCTCAAAATTGCTTTTCCCTCCTTTGCATTTTGGGGGCATAATCAAAGTTGCCAACTGAATTCATTTTTATCGAAGGTCTATTTCAGTGTTTCTCAACAGGGGCAGAACAGCCCCCCAGGGTGAGCTCTAGGGGGGCGTTGGAGAGCTCTAGGGGGGCGTTGAGAAAGATACAGCTGAGAGGGGGCAGGGCTTAGTTGGCATTTGGGGGCATTAGTCCTTTTATTTTTTTAATACTAAGGGGGGCGTTGTCAGTCTTATGATGCTGTCAAGGGGGCATTGGGAGGCTTGTGATGAGGCCAAGGGGGAGTTTCTTCAAAAAAGGTTGAGATTGTTAGAGACGGCCTATTTGATGAGAAGGGTCACCATTGGTCACCATGTGCCATTAAAAACTTGCAGTTCCACCTAGGGGGCGATCACGGGCAAGTGATGAATGGGGAAAATGAATGGGAGTTAAAGTGATTAAATAACTACAGAAATCTTCGGTCGTCAATATCATCTTTTTGTTTCCAGTCAAGAACTATGGTTGGTATTATACGAGAGGAATATGTGTCCAGTTATTTTTGTGTTCAGTTTTTCCACAAGGGCAGAAGATTTCAGCTAATGTATATGGTTATCACCTTATCAATACAGTTTACTGACTCATTGTATAATATAATGATCAAAATATCAAATTGTGACTCAAATGAATTCTTCCAACAACTACTTAACAATTTTAAATTAACATTTCAGGACAAAAAAATATGTTATTGTAGGCATCTCCATTGAAACCTATTCATTTTCCCTTCCCCACAATCGCCACAATCTGCAATAACAACTGCAACTTCCGTCACAGATCGATCTCATAGATCAGTGTTTCCCAACCAGGGGTACGTGTACTACTAGGGATACGCAAACACACTGCAGGGGGTACTTGGATAAATTGGATAATTATTATAACTAATGTATGGAGCAGTCACATCCGGACAGAGAAAGCGATATAGAACATGGCACATGGGGTACTCATGGCACAACTAAGAGGCATAGGGGGTACACAAGACAGAAAAGGTTGGGAAACGCTGTCATAGATTACAGATTCTCTGCTATTGTCTTCTATTGGCCCCTCCCCATCCTCGAGGCCCCTCCTCCTCCTGCTGTGGCTCATGGAGGCGGGACTCAGCTCCACTTCCTGGTTCTCACCTGAAGGGGAGGAGTCACAGGGAGACAAACACTTAACACATAACTTGACTTTCAACAGTGGCCCTGCCGTGGCCAACCGGTGGGGCACTCGTCTGACATGTGGCCGACCCGGGTTCAATTCCCAGCCCAGGTCCTTTGCCGACCCCTCCCCGTCTCTCTCCCAATTCACTTCCTGTCCACCTCTCATACTGTCACATCACATAAAATAGAAAAAGACCCAAAAGAAGCCCAACTTTCAACAGTACCTGTATGTTGGTTGGCTAATGGGGTACAAATGGTAACTAACAGGTTAGCTAAGGGGTTAGTAGTGTACAGATAGCTAACAGTTTAATAGCATACAGATAGCTAACAGCTACAGATAGTAGCTAACAGACTAATAGCATACAGATAGCTAACAGCTACAGATAGTAGCTAACAGGTTAATAGCATACAGATAGCTAACAGGTACCGATAGTAGCTAACAGACTAATAGCATACAGATAGCTAACAGCTACAGATAGTAGCTAACAGGTTTATAGCATACAGATAGCTATCAGGTACAGTAGTTAACAGACTAATAGCATAATAGCGTTACATTCTCACTGTGCGAATACACCAGCCACGACAAGATCAAATGACAGAGAATCGCTAGGCTGTGTAGCGAGAGTGATCGAAACAATAGAGTATGTCAGTTAAAAGCAGAATCCAAGCATTCCAACATTCCCATTGGTTGTGGCGGCTGTCGCGGATCCGCATCATAGCTAATTTGCACCTTAAATCCCATCTCTTCAAAGAGGCATATGGACTTTCACTACACTGGCCCTATATTGCAATATTGATGATCCTATGCAGGTATGCATTTCATTGGTTTAATCATTTCAATGTCCTACACAACTAGGGTTGCCAACTGTCAATGAATAAAATACGGGACAGTTCATTTTGGCGGGGTGTCTGGGGGTCTTCCCCCCAGAAAATGTTGTTTTATAATTCTTAGTGAAAGCCCCTGGGGAAACTCCAACTCCCATTGTCATTGTCACACAGCACACAAGTGAACACTGCACACAACAAAATTGCATTCATGCCTCACCCGTGCAAGGAGGCAGCCCTCAATGGCGCCCCTAGGGAGCAGTGCGGCGGGACGTTACCATGCTCAGGGTACCTCAGGTTTCGACACCAGTGTATCTGACGTTACCGTGCTCAGGGTACCTCAGGTTTCGACACCAGTGTATCTGAGGGGATCCTGTGCTAGTTCGCTATTCGGGACTCGAACCTGCAACCTGCCGGTCAATGCTCCAGTTTGGGTTTGGGAGGCACAGCACAATACAGCTGAAGGTGCAGACTGAGGTCAGCGCAACTGATACTGTATGAGGCGACGGTCTACGCCAAACTCTAGCTGGCATTCATGTGTGTGTGTGTGTGTGTGTGTGTGTGTGTGTGTTACCTGCAGTGTGTGTGTGTGAGTGAGGTCAGGGCAACTGATACTGTATGAGGCGACGGTCTACGCCAAACTCTAGCTGGCATTCATGTGTGTGTGTGTGTGTGTGTGTTGTTACCTGCAGCGTGTGTCCTCTTGCGTCTCATGCGTAGGTAACAGCTCCCCAAATGCAGTGATGCGAGCACAATAATCTCTGCCAGCCACACACTGATGAAGACTGGAGAAATACCTACACACACACACACACACACACACACACACACACACACACACACACACACACACACACACACACACACACACACACACACACACACAGCGTTAGTCAGCCCCTTCAGGAACCTGATTACTCAAATTATATTACAAAAACGGAGCATTGCAAACATGTATCACAATTTTCACTTCCAAATGCAACATTATTGCAACAAAGGCCTAAAAACCACTGCAAATTTCACTGCAACTGTTTGGAAAAGGTCAAGCGAAATCAGGCAGTTTGGCCACAACAGGATATTCACGTGGCGTTGCTATGGTAGTCATGAGAGGCCTGACTCACTCCAGAGGGAAGCCTCATCTGAAGGTCCTGATTGGTGGCTGGTTGCCAGGTTGGTTGCCAGGGTGATTGTCAGGTTGGTTGATGAGTTTGTGGACAAGGTGGTTGTCGGGTTGTTTGCCAAGGTGCTTGCTGTGCTGGTTGCCAGGGTGGTTGTCAGGTTGTTTGCCAAGGTGCTTGCTGTGCTGGTTGCCAGGGTGGTTGTCAGGTTGTTTGCCAAGGTGCTTGCTGTGCTGGTTGCCAGGGTGGTTGCCAGGGTGGTTGTCAGGTTGTTTGCCAAGGTGCTTGCTGTGCTGGTTACCAGGGTGGTTGCCAGGGTGGTGGTGGGCGTTGTCATTGGTAACGGGTTGGCTGATACACGCACAGACACACATACAGCCATTGGTCAGTGTTTTACACACACACACACACACACACACACACACACACACACACACACACACACACACACACACACACACACACACACACACACACACACACACAGGTGTCCTTACTGGTGCAGGAGGGTAGTAGCTGTGTGGTGTTGATGCTGCTGACGTAGTTAACAGCTGAGCAGGTCAGATGACCCCTGGTGACCTCTGATGACCCCTGATGACCCCTGATGACCTCTGGAGTGACCTCTGGAAGCGTCAGCACAGCTGATCTGGAGTCAGCCTGACTCAGGGCATCAGGGAACACCTGGCCGGATTCATGAATATTCAGCATTAGTCCAGTTACTGACTCCAACAATAAAACACAACAGGGGAGGACAACAGACAACAGGGGAGGACAAACTGGATTGAGAAAGTAAAAGTCCTGCCAGATTTCCCCTCTGCCTCAAACAAAACAGGAGATGTGACTAATTAGCTCATCAATTAGCTCATCAACCTGGCGAGGGCCTAATTATATGGTCCTGGCTGAATGGGGCTCCATACGCTTGCTGTGAGCCTTAAACTGCGCTCTGCACCACATGCAACCGACTACTTGCTTTAGCGCAACACTGGCAATATCATCCAGGGGGCAGAGCGCGATCCACAAACTGGAAACACAAGACTGTAACAAAACAAACTAGAAATGCATTCAGAGAATGAAGACCTTCACCGTGGAAGTTCAGTTCGTTTCGGACATAGAGTAGGCAGGGTATAGTGTCATGAAGTGGTGTCATGCAGGTTTATTCATAGCCTACCATTCGTGTTCAGATAGGCCTAATTGAACCAGAGATTCTTTAAGTATATAGAGATATGCCAACGTAATAGGTTGCTATGGGCACCTAACGTGACCAGGTTCCGGTCTGCCTAAAGGGGCGTGTCATAATGATCCTAGAATGAATAGAACAGTCCTTAGGTCTGCCCAGAGCCATCTAATAACAGAGTTGCGCAAACCGGGGACCAGGAAGTCGGTTGGTGATGTGATTCGCGTAGATTAAAATGTTTCTTAACAGTAAACTTCTGTTCGTTGGAAACTAACACAGAACCATCACACACCAAACAAAGATTAAGAACAAACAAATTACATTACCTTTACCACATTTTCTGTGTTCTACGGCCACCTCCTAGAACTAAGTAACTTCTAATAGAACTAAAGTCAATGGGGATTTCCATGTTAACGCTCCGTGAGGCTCCATGAGAGCCGCCATTGCTGTGGAAAGATTGGTCCATAGAGGTCTATGGGAGTGACGTGACTCTGTTATTAGATGGCTCTGGGTCTGCCTAAAGGGGGATTTTCACCCCCTCCCCCTTGCGACAGTAGAACCCAGAAACAATGGGCCAGTGGAACCTCTCTCTTCTCTACTCTCTCTGATTGAACTGTCAAGTCGTGACCAGATTATAGGTCTAGAGCTGTCTGTCTCTTCGAATTTCCATGTCATCTAGCTGTGGTCTGTTTAGTTCACCTGTGATTGTGGTATGGGCAGCGTGCCTTTCATTAGGCTACCATAAAGCTGCAGTCTGCAGGTTTCATTAGGCTACCATAAAGTCTTCTGCAGGTTTCATTAGGCTACCATAAAGCTGCAGTCTGCAGGTTTCATTAGGCTACCATAAAGCTGCAGTCTGCAGGTTTCATTAGGCTACCATAAAGCTGCAGTCTGCAGGTTTTGTTGTTGGGCACGCCAGATCCACGTACACGACTACTGTCCTGGTACCTGTCAGTATTCACGCGAAACCGGAGCCGGTCCATCATCCGGCGCAGGTGGGATCTCCTCTGTCAAGAGGACGTGACGACGATAAATCGTCTGCGCGCTGAAAGACTTGTGCACGGACATGACGAGGATAAATCGCCAGCGTGCTGAAAGGATTGTGCACGGACGTGTGAGTATCTTTTTCCAACTTCTATTCATGATTCCCATGTAAAGAATATTGGTTCTTTCTTGTTTTTGCAGTGTCTCGTTGTTGCAGAGGTGTCAAAAGTAAACGTTTTTAAAAACGAAACAAAAAAAAGCAAACCCACAGCTTCCTTCCTAGACAACTAACTTAGAACTACCTGACTAAAAAGTTGACCTGTGTTCTTGTCTTGCGATCGGTTCTACGATGGTTAGCTGAAGTTTGTGGTGGCTGCTTAGGCTTTTCAGCAACAACACAGTCTAACCTCATCAGGTACAATGGAGTCAATGGTGTAACAGTTATGTAATATCATTCGTGGCCTTATATTGTACTTAGACCAGTGTTTCCCTTTTTTGTCTTGCGTACCCCCTAAGCATCTTAGTTGTGCCATGAGTACCCCCTAATTCATGTTCTGTATCGCTTTCTTTGTCCTGATGTCACTGCTCCATACATTTGTTACACTAATAAGATTTATTTTCCTTATTGTTATTACCATTAAAATGTTATTTTGTTAATTTCGTTTTCTATCCTTATTTGCACACAACAGTTTTATTAATTGTCTACGTGTGAAACAAGTGAATAGCAATTCATTCTCATTGTCATCAGATTATAGTACCCTGTAATTTACTTTACAGTCATAACACTTTCATATTCTGAACCTGGGTTGGCCATCCCTGGAAGAAACATAAACTATCATTTAAAAATTAAAACACACAAACTGGTGGTCACTTACACAGTATGAAATAATGTCATTTGACTTTCTACTACTACACTATACTATACTGTACTATACTATACTGTACTGTACTATACTGTACTATACTATACTATACTGTACTATACTGTACTGTACTATACTGTACTGTACTGTACTACACTATACTATACTATATAATAAAATTAATCATCGTATAATGCCATTGGACTTTGTGTGGGATCAACAGGGATCATAATCAGCACTACTGGTATACTATATAATAATAATAATAATAATAATAATAATAATAATAATAATAATCGTATAATCATCATTGGACTTTGTGTGGGATCAACAGGGATCATAATCAGCACTACTGGTTACTCATGTCACTCACCTCACTCAGAGCCCGCCCACCCAGAGACCAGCTGAACTGAGGACTGTCCCCATTGGACGAGCACCTCGCCCTCCTCTCCCCATTGGCTGAACAGCTGATTGACAGGTCCAGGTCAGTCACGGGGGCTGGAAAAGGGGAGGAGCTGAAAGTTAGAAAGTCATGGTGGCCTGTTCACTTAGAAGCACCCTGGTGTGTCACTGTGTATGTGTGTGTGAGAGAGTGAGGTTTAAGGGGGAGAGTGTAACGGAGGCTAACTAGCACAGAGTTGGCGTGGAACGTTGGTAAACCTCCCTCCGATAGCTTCATACAGTCTCGTGCCGTTGGGCCGAGAGACTAGTCTCTTGGCCCAGCGGTATCGTACTGTGTCTCCCATTGCCGAACCGTTGTAGTTGACGAGGTCACACGTTTGATCCCCGAGGGGGGTGAACAGGTGCAAGATGACCTCAGTCACAGTGGTGCCGCTGACCCGGGATGGGAGTGAGGTTTAAAGTGTATATCGCAGGTTAACCACTACTTTGGATCAATGTGTACACACTGTATTCAATAAATGATCCACATATATAAGTCCCTCCAAAAACGATGTTAAACAACGATTTTTGTTGTTTGTTGTGGCAAATGCGGGTTTAACCGTAACCTGGCGACTACGTCAGGCGAGGCCATGGGTGAACGTTCTAATTTTATTTGCCTGGAATTTTACATAGGCGAGGTGACGATCACTAATGATATAACGGCCGTGGCCTGCAGGCCTATAATAGAAATCGCAACTACCGGTAATCGTGCGGCTTTTCTCATGCAGGGCACTGTAACAACTTCCAAATGATTTAGTAACTTTTGGCCAACTAGTTTTAGTAGAAATGCTATTCATGCAGGGTTGCAAATTCAGCTTGGACCTATAGGCTAGACTATGCGACATGGGCTTCTTTTTTTGACTAGTCCCTTCATATTTTTGGGCTTGCTTTTAATCATTTTTAATTAACTGCCAATATCGTGTCAGCTAAATGCAATAGGCTACCTAAATTACAAACAGCACAAACGGGTCTCTTGAAATGATCTGCGTAGCCTAAAATGTGGTGCTATTCGCCCGACTGGGGAGTGACTGTCCATGGTGCTGAAATCGCGTCAAACTTTTCCTAGGTGCAAAACAGTAGGCTAAAGTAGTCATGTCGCTGTTGTAAAATCACATGGCCTATTTTCTATTTCCTTTGACTGTTCTATAGAATTACATGCAACTTCAATAAAGGTCACCCACATGCGTGTCACAAATCAATAGCATAGGTAACCCACGCGGCGGCGGGACTATTTCGGTTAACCTATATTCCTTGAAAAAAAAAAAGTCCGAGTGTCACAAAAAACTGCACTGTCCGTAATTATAGGCCTACCAAACGAAAGTATCCATATAGAAGAAATCAAGTCTTCAGTTTCAATAATCCACGTTGTGTGGCGCAAATGTAGCGCCTTCCGAGTCTCTCGCGGCCAAAAGTGACTAAGCTCACCTCTGATGATATAGCCTACTTATGTTCCAGGTTACTCACGGCACTGAGACGATGCAGGATAATCCATGGAAAGTCTTCAAGTAATCCAAACAGAGCGGTTCAAGCAAGACAGTAAAACAACAATAGTCGCCAGATCAAATATAAACATAAATACGAAAACTAGCCTACAGGCCTATGGGTGGTTGACGTTTAAGGGCGTAACGCAAAAAAAAAAAAAAGTTTTTCAAATTCCTGAAAAAAATGATGGATAAAAATTGGAAAAAAATTGAAAAAAATAAAGCACTTAGTGGTCTGTGGAATTTCACCTTATTTTGCCATTTTTGGGAAAATGTGTCCTGCATCAACACATAGCATAGGCATGTCACACCGCAGGAAAATGGAGTCACACCACAGGGAATTCACTGCATTATGGCCATTTTAATCCTTTTGTATACATGACTGACATCTGAGCTCATGCTAACTTGATAATGATATTGTGTTTAATCTTAATATGTGTTTTCATTAATAAAAAAAACTTTTTTTTCCCTCCTATAAGAGCAGTCACACCACAGGACACCATAAAATGAATCTAAGCATTGCGTGACAGAAAGATTGCAATATGAAGACATATTAAGAGGTTAAGAGTCACCTTAAACTTCCACAGCACTCTCCAATAACTGAGGTACTGACTGGTTAGGAGCCAGTCTTTAAGACCCTTGTAGTTGGCCTTGCCGCTGCCCATTCACAAACATTGACATACATGTCACCCCACAGGACGCAATTTGTGTTACGAAATTGAACTTGTAGTTAATATTACTGTCTTGAGTTTTTTCCACATTCACATATCTTAATCTAAAGTTAAGATTTATGCAATCATGCCAAATGCTTCATACATTATTCAAAATGTTGTTGGTTAATTTATATATATATTATTATATATTGTTTCATTAATGTTACAGTCACACCGCAGGAAATTTGACATATAAACCTTTACATAAATCTTAACAAAAATGTTTCTTCTCATCTAAGACTAATATGAAGCATAATGTACCACATCTTCTTTCATTGACATTTGTTTTTTTTAAAGGAAAATAACAGTTTTGTAGGTTTTTAACCAATGTTACGAAAAAACAAGACGTCACGTCTCCCACCCCTATGTAGATTTGGTATGACGTTTGATAAAAGCATCTCATTCAGATGGCCAGGGAGAGAGGCAAACAATCTTTCAACAGCGTTGGCTGGAGCCTTCGAGTAGAGCCTTTTGGTTGTATCTTTTCAGTCTCTATTTTCCTACTACGCGCGTTGGATCCACGTTTTTAGATGCGTCCCAGCATCTCTATAAGAGGGTAGGCTATGTCTGTCCGTCCGTCTGAAACGCGTTCTTCAAATTGTTCCCTTCTGTGTCCACAAGGTGGGAGAGTTGAC
>NC_085858.1:58579050-58594050 GCF_034702125.1 Engraulis encrasicolus | reverse complement strand
CCCATAACACACACTAGCATCCTGAGTAGCATCACACACAGACTCCAGCCCTGCAGGGGGGGCGCACACACACACACACACACACACACACACACACACACACACACACACACACACACACACACACACACACACACACACACACACACACACACACACACATACGTACACACACACAGATATTAAATAAATATTACAGACTTTTTTTTTTACCCTGGAAGTGTACAGCATATATACTTGTGTGTGTGTATTTGTGTGTATGTGTGTGTGTGTGTGTGTGTGTGTGCGTGTGCGTGTGTGCGTGTGCGTGTTCGTGTGTGTGTGTGTGTGTGAGTGAGTATAAAAGTGTGTGGAAAGTTATTTGTGGTTAAGACCATGTCCTAATTTCTTGACATTTTGCAGCTCTGAAACTGAGATTGTACAAATGTGCATGCACACACACACGCACACACACGCATTTACACACACAAACACGTATACAGTCCTGCTAACAGCTTAGGGTTCATTAGCCAAATGCCTGTGAACTCACACACACACAGCCCAACTCGAACCTTAACCCTTTCATATGCAAAGCAATGCACAAATACACATAAAACAGTATTTGCATATTAGGAGGCAAGGAACAGGGGCGATTTTAGCTTTTGATCTTTAGGGGGGCCTGGCCCCTGGTGCTGACACTAGTAACTGACAGAGGTACCTGACAGAGCAAGTGTTCCATTTCTATTTCAGATTTGAGATTTTGTTTTCAAAAGGCTTTAAATTTTAAATAACAGTTCACTCAATGAAGGACTAGGCCTACCCACAAGTCATGACATTACATTACATTACCTACATAGGTAATCCTTGTGATTGGTAGCCTGTCAGATATGCACCCTAATGGTTGTCATAGTTCTTATGTGATTGAAAGGAAAGAAAAAGAGAGGGGAAAATATTATAATAAACTATAGGACGTATTATACAGAGTACATAGCCAGATGAAAATTAACCTTTTTTTTGTCAAAACATGATAGCCTACTGTTAGGGCAGCTCTAAGGGTACAATAATTTGAAAAGGAAGCTTGTTCCATCATTTGGCAGCATAATGGCTAAATGCCATTTCACCTTGTCTGATTTTACCCTTGGCACAACAAGTAGAGAAGACACTGAAGAACTAAGACTCCTAATTGGATGGTATTACTGTAGCATATCTGCAATATATTTAGGGCTAGGCCATTGAGTGACTTAAAAATAATCAGAAGAGTTTTCCCTCTCATGTGCGCTCCTTGCACCGCAAATCACAGTTCCAATCGGTTGCTCAACAGATAAATATTCATCGTGAGATTTTCAATTCTGACATCTCCTTCTCAACCAAACATGAAAATAACAATTAAAACATCGCCTGCCCAAAGTCATGCCGATGATGGGAATCTCGCAACAAGGTGCGTGCGCCCTGTCATACATGTAAATGGATAGAAACCGTGCGGGCACCAAAGTCACTCCTGCTCATTCCGAGCCAGTAGGCCTATAACAATAGCAAAGTAACGACCAACCTTCACACTTCCCAATCATTAAAATCCGTAAGCTAAGTGAGAAGTTGGAGAGCCCGCATTCTCACATCACAATTACAGCATCACCAAAATATGGATAAACCTCCCCTGCATATGGGCGAACCTCGACTATCAATGTAATGGTGACTCGCCGTAATATAATTTTCAGCCGAGATTTGCCTGCTGTTCGCTATTCCAAGGCTGAAACATGTTTCATTCCCTCGAGTCACAACTTCTAAACGCTGCCAGGCAGATATATAATTTTGACTGTCCTGATGGTAGCGTAGGCTATTAGTAGTAACAACCCCTATTTAGCACTAGCCTATCCTCATCATTTGTACTCTGATTTTTTTTCTGATACGTTTGTAAAGAAACGGCATGGTTTCTAGCCTAGCAAGCTAGACCTGTACAGCAAAAAGCTGTACAAGGGTCGAGGTGAGCTCGGAGAGAGTGTGGGCGGGATAAACGGTTGTCTATCAAAATGCCTTGGCACTCAACACAACAGGATGGTGGAACAACCAATCCCTGCACACTTCTGTGTAACGTCACAGCTGTCTTTCAGAACGTACATGCGACAAGCCCCTTTGTAGGTGAAGCGGCAACTCCGAGCCGTCGTAGCAGTGAATCCGTGTGAACACCACAGACACAAACAAGTTTCCTAATAAATCGTGTTTTCACTTACACAGTTCAAAAATGCCTCGTTTTCAACCACATGGCCCTCCTTGATCAACCAGCAAAATTTTGAGCAATTTGGGGCTTGTTAAATGGTTATATTTAGCCTATGATTGTTGTCAACATGGCATGTTTGGTGTTAGCTAGCTAGCTGTATACCCATAACTAATACACGGCTGGATACCTAGCTCTGTGTAATTGACGACAGGTTGGCTAGCCGCTAGCTCGGTAGACTAGGTGTCATTCCCATCTATTTAGTAAGCTACTCAAAGACTGTCAAAGCTCCCAAATGTGGCATGTGTCTTATTAGAAATTGGGGCAGCAATTTCATTCTACACCTACAGTAGTGGTCTGATAATAGCTTGTGTCAGTTAGCTTACCGAGCTAGCTTAAAACATCGAATGATCAAATGGTAATGTGTTGTGATCTATTTGTGTCCGATAAGTTCATGGTGTATTTTTACATCAATCCATGTCAGCCACGAAATGTATTATCATCCAGGCTTTTTAAATTAAGTAAACACTTTCATGGTTTCTTCTTAGACAGTTTCCTGTGTTAACTAGGTAGCCCGGCCCCCCTCGCGATTTGATTGGCCCTGTCATCGGATAACTTTCAGCCTCGCAAAACAACCGGGGTCCGCTAGACTGCCCCCGGGAGCAAATTCAATTTGGGTTTGCTAGGGGCGTCTAGATTTCTAGGCTACATGGTTTCCACATTAGGCCTAGGTTGATTACGCATTGTATTCCATCTGTATTTTGACTCCCCTTTCCGTTATCTTGATACTTCAAGCTTTTGAGATTCTGACAGACTCACCTTGCATGAAGTGGTCAACAGAGAGCCTCATAACACTGGCGAAAGTGAAAGTATTGTGCGTTGCAAGGCACCACCACACAAACTCTTAGCCACCGCTACCTATGTGAAGCATATTTCACGGATATCCACATCCTAATAGTGGACGGTTTTAATGGTCTTTCATTGCGACACTTTTTTTTTCACCACCGTTCACCAGCTTACAAAATTATGTCCGTCATGATGACAATCAAAGTTACCATAGTCTGCACATAGCCTACACCACTTTATTGTGTGTAGTGTGCTCCATACCTTCTCATCACAAGAATATGCGCGGAATTGGGTTCTGCCTCGGCTGCATAATAAATCCAGAAACTACTTTCTAAAAAATCATAACTGAACACAACTCTGGCAGCAAGAAGTTGCATGAAGATGCAAACCAATCAGAAGAGGTGTAGCAGACTCTTGACTTTCTTGAAGTTCATACACAGGGTTGCCAGACGGCGCAGTCACAGCAGAATATTGCGCAGGGGCATAGTTACTGCGCAATTGCATTAATTTCTATTACAATTCACAAATCATATTTTAAAAGGCTGAGCTAGTGGGGGCCCAGCCAAGTCACGGTGGGGGCGTGGCCCCACTAAAAATATCCTAAATTCACCCCTGGCTAGGGCGAAGGTTTGGTGTAAGCTTTGGTAGGACCTTAAACTTACTACCAAAAAAATTGCTCATGTGGTTGGCTGCCAGTGTCTTGCCCCTCCTCATAACATTGTGTTTACAAACATGGCTAACCCATGTATAAAACCAGACACAGTCATGTGCTACTCAGCAGAGCAGTTCAAGAACACTTTACTTTTCCTTTTCAAGATTCAGCAAACATTAAACTTACAGGTAAGCTCAAAATGAATAGTTAATACTGGGACCTTCTGATTCTCAGTCAGTAAAACCTACTTATGCCTGTTCTTAACTAACTTCATGCCTATCCTACAACTCACCTGACCACCTGTAGGCCCTGCTTTCTCTACACTACACATTACACTTCTCTTTGTCCAACAAAATAAATAAAAAAATCCTCATGAAAAGATTCCACTTAAAAAACAAACACAAGGACTACAATAGTCACATTGCCATGGTGGTTAGGGTGCATCAGTTGCCCCCTATGAAAAGATATCGCCTTGGCCCTATAGTAAAAATGTTCTACACCCAGTAAAAACACACTGTGTAAAATATTTTGAGATTTGGATGAAGTCTACCGGGGCCACCAGCCCCATGAAAATAGAAAATAATGGTGATAGTCAGAATCTTGGAATAGAAATGGACATTTTGCTGCATAAAGCTACCCAATAAAAAACATATTGTTTCAGCTCTGTGATAAAAATGTTCTATGCACAGTAAAATCACTCTGTGTAAAATATTTTGAAATTTGGATGAAGTCTACCGGGGCCACCAGCCCCATGAAAATAGAAAATAATGGTGACCGTCACAATCTTGGATAGAAACAGGGCTGGACTGGCCATCTGGCATGGCGGGCATTTCCCGGTGCATTTCCCGGTTTTTTACATTACTGAAAATAGTAAATGCCCATGAGGGTGCGGGGCCCACCGGTGAGTCAGTTCTCCGGCACTAATAATCTCCTTAAATCCAAAAGTGCCCGGGCCCTATTTATCGCCCAGTCCAGCCCTGAATAGAAATGGACATTTTGCTGCATAAAGCTACCCAATAAAAACATATTTGGTACGTTTACATGAGGCATTTAAATCCGATTTAACTCACTTTAAATCTCATTAAAACTTAATTCCACTTTAAAAACATCATGTAAACACTTACCGAACAGGATTTAAGTTTATTCCGATTTAAACTTAAGTCCGATTAAAGTGGGTGGTTTATTCCTCTTTTAAATCCGATTAAACACGTTCCTCTGTCATGTAACCTTTTAATCAGAATTACAATAAATCCGGTCGTTCCACGCATGCTCGTTGACCACACGATGGCGCCAAGAGCCCGTGGTCTTTGTCAGTGAGAAAAAGATGGCGGCACTTCCTGCTGATTTTCACATGAAAGTTTTGCTTAATTTAAAGTCCCTAAGCGACTATAAATGTTGTGGCTTCCATATATTGATGTAAAAGTGCCCCACGAAGTAATTAAGCACAACAAAGTTACTCCACATCACCCTTTCACCAGTTCGTTTTTCTAAGCTAGGAGGGTGCTAACTAGCATTTGAAAGAACCAGACCCAAAGGGGATTTTACCAGCCTTGAGTCCACTGAGGGAATTCATTTTCGGGCTGAAGATAAGCTTGTGTCCCAGTAGTTCCCCGGAGGTTTGGCGACCACGCCCCCACGCCTTATTTGGCTCACTCAGCACGTGCGTCCTCAGTCCAATCGCAATGCTTTATTTTCCCCAGACGTTTAATAGCTTTTAAGTGAAAGTGCCATGTATACACGTCGCAAAATAACTCTTAATCCGATCTACTTAAATCCGATCTATTAGATCCGATTCAAAAACATCATGTACACGTAGCAAGTGCCTCAGCTGTGTGATAAAAAAAATGTTCTATGCACAGTAAAATCACTCTGTGGAAAATGTGCTGATATTTAGATTAATTCTACTGGGTCCACCAGGCCCATGAAAATACAAAATAATGGTGATAGTGATGGGCAACCTGGATTCCAAAGTCCAGTGCCACATATTCCAAATATAGCCAATATAATGAACCAGCTGAGCCACTGCCAGTATCAAGCAAGAGATTGCGAAGTTGTATGACTTTTGTGTGCTTCACCTGTGGGCCTACAGGATTGTACAGGTAGCTGTTAATACCTGGTGGAGCATCTGTACTAAAGCTGTGAATGCTCCTTGGAATGACTTGTGTTTTTTAAGAAATCCCTGCAGTAGTTCAATAGAGTACATACAATAAAACTGTATGTGATGTTGGAAAGAGTGGCTTCCCAAAACCTGTACTTAAGTGGCTTCTAGGTATGCCATGGGTATCACCAGGTCCAGAGTCCATTGCCAAGGGCCTCTCAGGTAAGTTATGGTACTCATCTGATGGAGTAAAGTGAAATACTACCACAGGCGATGGGATAAAGACGTAATGGCACTCTTCAATACAGTTGTATGGGAACAGGGAACATTCACATGGTACAGATGTTCCTCCATGAATTGTAGGCCTACAGGTGAAACACACAAATATAACAGTCATGCAGCTTTGCAATCTCTTGCTTGATACTAGAAGTGGTACAAGGCAGCAAGGAATTGATATTGTGTTGCAAAAGAGCAAATTCGCCAAAATATAGCAGTTTGACCATCAGTCTGTCCTGAGACTGAAGTCTGTGTAAGTGGATCGACTGAATACACAACCTGCTTAGATATTCCTTCTGTTTGTGCTCCCAATACAGGTGATCTCACTAATTACCTCATCAACCTGGCTTAAGTGGTAATTAGGCTCAGCTGGTTCATTATATTGGCTGGGGCAAATGTGTCACGCGGTTTGTCCACCTCTGTTTTAAGACAATGGCAAACCCAGATTCAAAAGCCACAATCCAGTGCCACAGATTTCAAATTACCTGGTTTTACCTGTCCAATTGCCCTAACTGGAAAGGTAAAACTAGGTATGTCATTTGGAATATGTGGCACTGGACTTCAGCTTTGGAATCCAGGTTGCCCATCACCATCACCATTATTTTGTATTTTCATGGGCCTGGTGGACCCGGTAGAATTCATCGAAATTTCAACATATTTTACACAGAGTGATTTTACTGTGCATAGAACATTTTTATCACAGAGCTGAGACAATATGTTTTTTATTGGGTAGCTTTATGCAGCAAAATGTCCATTTCTATTACAAGATTCTGACTATCACCATTATTTTCTATTTTCATGGGGCTGGTGGCCCCGGTAGACTTCATCCAAATTTCAAAATATTTTACACAGTGTGTTTTTACTGGGTGTAGAACATTTTTACTATAGGGCCAAGGCGATATCTTTTCATAGGGGGCAACTGATGCACCCTAATGGTGGTGTAGGCTATATAGATAAGAAAAAAAACAATTATGCTATGACTGATTTCAGGACAAAAACTACATGGTGATAAAAAAGCAGATAGCCTACTTAACCTGCACTAGGCTTACATGTCGTCTGACTCATGCAGAGTTTTCATTAATTAACAACTATAGCAAGCTTTATAACCGCCAGGCCACAGCAACTAACTACACCCCAAGTCTCCCTGATATTGATAGAAGCTCCCCGATGCCCGTGAGTCAGATAGGATATCCCTGATTTTAGACTATGCAAGATAGCTTTTTTCCAATTGGCAATGCGGGACAGAGAAAGAACAATAGGTGCGATCGAGATACCGCAACGTCGACATCCGCATTTAGACAGCAATGCATTCTGGCTCAAAAAGTTGCATGACTGTTAGATTTCCTCTCAAACTTCAAAATTTTGGTGATGTTGAATTGACGAGGTGACATGTCACATGGTGTCAAACTATCGCAGGATGAATGCGACTTGATCGCACCTATTTGTCCCCCCCCCTTTCCCCCACACTTTATATTTGGAGGTGAGAAAAGGTCTATGCCGCCCCCCTCCCCCCAACCCCCCCATACAGCATCAGTGTACACACACACACACACACACACACACACACACACACACACACACACACACACACACACACACACACACACACACACACACACACACACACACACACACACACACACACACACACCCTTTTCACTTACCGTAAGTAGATGCAGCTGACAGCAGGAGCAGCAGGAGTCCCAACACTCCATTCATGGTGGAGAATAACACACTGATGATGCAGATACACACACACCTGCTCACACACACAATCCAGATGTAGATACGCACACCTGCTCACACACACAGTAACAGACTATCCAGATGGAGATACACACACCTGCTCACACACACAGTAACACACTATCCAGACGTAGATACACACACCTGCTCACACACACAGTAACAGACTATCCAGACGTAGATACACACACCTGCTCACACACACTATCCAGATGTAGATACACACACCTGCTCACACACACACCTATCCAGATGTAGATACACACACCTGCTCACACACACACTATCTAGATGTAGATACACACACCTGCTCACACACACAGTAAAACACTATCCAGATGTAGACACACACACAGGAGAGCACACACTGCTGCTACCTTTGCCCGTCGATCCACAGTGTGTGTGAGCGCCCGAGTGTGTCTGTGTGAGTGACTGCGTGTCTCTACTTCCTGAAGATCGGTACAGCATCAGAGACACACACTCTAACACACTGTGACCACAGCACACACACACACACACCTACACACATTTATGTACTTTATTTGATTCCACATTACAAGTTAATATCGATAGGAACCAAATGTGATGAATAATCCAACAACTATTTGACCAATTAACATCTTGCTATGGGAGCATCATTAAGGGTACAGGAAACATCTTCTCTTCCAGATGAACATGCTCCCTATCACAGCTGATATTGAGCAGTATTTAGCTAGCTGTCTGGACCTTCTTTTACTTAGTCCACTGATGTTAAGTCCACTGACCACCAGCCTATGCACATGGCCTAGACTGCCAAATACAAGAACAATGAGTACACATTTATAGCCACAGCTTTCAATGGCAGATGTTAGAGGATGATATTTGAGTTTTTTTGTACAGAAGGATTCCTCCATGAACAGGTCAAAGGCACAGGCTACTTCAAAGAGTCTGACTATTTTTTCCTCTTGTGATATGCAAATGATGTCCGGTGTGTTGGGAATTCCTGAGAAGCAGTCTGTGGGTGAGTTAAACCAGTGGGGCTTGACAGAGGTATGTTTATAAAGTTGTTCCTGAGGAGCACAGGGGATTTGGGCAGCGATGAGGTCCACCAGTCTGTCATGTCTGGCGGTATACAATCCTTTGTAAGAAGGGCAACTGTTCATGATGTGGGCTACAGACTCCAGATGTTGTGGTGGGTCATGTAACATGCATAAGGGGGAATGAATAGATGGAAACCAGAGGGAGAGGTTGTATTTTGTGGGGAGAACCTGTAGGCGTGCCTTTATACAGAAAATTAGAATCTCATCACTGATGGTGGCATTGCTGAATATGGCATGTGATGTTGAGTGGTCTGCACAGGTGAGTTTGGCTAGTTTTCCCTGGAGTTTAAGGCTGGACCAATACTCCATATTGCGTTCCCTTTGGATAGTCAACAGGGTTTGCCTAGATGTTGATGGTAACAGGAGATGGTTGATGTTGTTGTGGTGCAACCTGGCTTGTACTGTGATTGATGGGTCATCCACCACTGCATCGGTGACCCCTACTGGTTGGTGGTTGGAGGTCCACTTTAATTCGGTGCCTGTTCTCCAGCACAAATCGTTCAGGTCGGGCCAGTCTGATGACACACCAAATCCCTGTGCCTGGGTATCCAGCTTGCCACTGTTCTTTCTTCTGAAACCCAGGAAACTGTCCTCACCACTGCCTGCACAGGCCACTTTGCGCTTCTTGAAGTCCAGCATAAGTGATGCTCTTGCCAGGTGTCTTACACTGTTGTCGTCGCAGTTGAGCATATTGATTAGGTGTGACTGCCTTGCCGCTGTGTACTCCCACATACAGTTCGGAATGCCAAGCCCACCGTCCCGTTTTTTCTGGAAGATAAAACATCTTGTAGAATGTGTATTGAGGCACAGCCATTTCCGTACCACCTGTACAGTTTTATTGTCCATTGTGCGCAGATCTTTCTGTGGGATATGAACATTCGCAAAGAGATGTTGTACTTTGGCGAAGGCTATATCTCTTATTGCTTGGACTTTCAGAGTTGCTGGGAGAGGTGAAGTGTCAATTAGGTCCAGTCTGCTGGTGAACTGCTGAACCAAAGTGGTCACTTGTTGACTCCAATCTCCAGCGATGTTGAATTTATGCCCCAGGTAGGTGTAATTTTCATGTTTGGCATACACTCTGAGTGGCTGGCCTAAGATGGTGAGGGAAGGAGGC
Organism: Engraulis encrasicolus; assembly: GCF_034702125.1. Lineage (NCBI taxonomy): Eukaryota > Metazoa > Chordata > Actinopteri > Clupeiformes > Engraulidae > Engraulis > Engraulis encrasicolus. Next base: position 58,584,048 of record NC_085858.1, on the reverse strand, counting down.
TGGTCAGTCTTGGATCTATACCAGCGGTTGCCCCCGCTCCTCCTCTCCCAAAACACTGCACATTTACTTTGTTTTACTTGCAGCCCAGACCAGGTGAGGAAGCTGTCGGTGCAGGTCAGCATGTTTTTTATGACTCCTTCATCACGGGAGGCCATGACTACATCGTCAGCATAGCCCTGGACTGGGTTTGGTGACAATACATGGGGTGGGGCATGAGTGCACAACCATTTCAGCCACTGGTTAATGGCAATGATAAAGTTCACTGCACTCCATGGGCAACCAGTTTTAATTCCCACTTCCAGTTTGACAGGCGGGGTGAGATGTTTACCACAGATCACTTGCAGATAGGAATTACTGTAGACATCTTTTACAATATCACAGTAGGTCTTTGGCAGGTGTATGTCCTCCAGTGAACTCAACATGACTTCATGAGGCAGTGTACCAAATGCATCCCTGAAGTCTAAAAACACCACAAATAATTTGGTCATCAATAGCCGTCTTTAAACAAAAAACATGTTCATTCATGCCTTGACGTTCAATATAGGCCTTTTGTTTACTTGATAAAGTTCCTGTGTCAACAAGCCATGGTAATATTCTGGAAAGAAGACACTTCATGAAGACTTTGTACACAGTTGGTAGTAATGAGATGTCCCTCCATGTAGAGGGGTCATTGGGTACATTGTCTTTCTTTGGTATTCTATGTATCAGTGCACCCTTCCATGAACAGGGGACTTTACCATTAAGCAAACAGGTGTTAAATATGCTTCTCAGTGTGGGACACGACATTTGCCTGGTGGACTTCAGGGTTTCATATGTGACACCATCTGAACCGCTTGCTTTGTTGTTGGGCAATTTAAGTATAACTTTCTCAATCTCCTCGACTGAGAAGGCCGATGTTGGTGGCGGGGGTTCAGTAGCTGTAATGTTAAAGTCATTATTCCACGGGGCCTGCTCGCGCGACGGTGTTGATGGTCTAGACTGGCACTTTTGTCGATAGTAATCGTACACCTGCTCAGGATTACCCGACTCAGGCGGAGACGTCGGGAATATGCAGTTGTTTAGGATAATATCAATTGCTTTTTTCCTGCGGTGTTGCCACAGGTAAGTAAGCTTGTTTTTGCTCACCTTTTGTGGTGTTTTCGGAGGTGTTGTATCTGCAGCAATCGAAGGCTGTACCACATCTCGCAGAAAGCGCAATTGACGCTCAATCCATTCCGCAGGGTTTTCGACAGGTGTTTTTCGTGCGTTATCATCCAGTGGTAGAGTCTTTAAAATCCGTATCACATATTTCAGGAGAGGTATTCCAAATTCTCGTCCATCCGTGCGCTTTATGGAAAAAAGTCCGTTTTTAAAAAAGACTCCATGAAGGATTTTAAACAGCCGCGCCCATTTCCGAGGATCTCCAGCGAGGACAAAGTTTTGTTTGTCCTGTAATCTTTTTGTGTCCAGTCCTTGTCTAAACAGTCTTTCATGGTGTTGGAAATCATCCCATTCAGTATCCGTGAGTAATCTCTCGAAGTTGGTAAAATCCTGAATGTTGCAGGCTGATGGTCGCTGGTGTGGGGTTGGGTCCAGGACTTGCTGCCGATGTTTGTAAATTTTACCGCTTTGTATTGCGTCTTTAAAAGCGCACTTAATGGATGTTGTTAAACACATAACAAGAAGTGTAATGATCAGAATCATGTCGGAAAATTCTCTACTTTAACGACGGCAGTTACGACGGGTGATGTGGCCTAGTGTGGGATTGTAGTCAGAGGTCAAACTGGCGTGCGCTCTGCTCCGCCGCCATGACACACACACACACACACACACACACACACACCTGCGCCCGCACACGCGCACACGTACACACACACACACACACACACACACACAGGGGGCCCTTGCACACATACACACGCACACACTGTGACCACAGCTTGCGCGCGCGCACATACACATACACACACACTGGCCCCTGCACACACACACACACACACACACACACACACACACACACACACACACACACACACACACACACACACACACACACACACACACACACACAGGCCCTTACACACATACACACATACACACACACACACACACACACACACACACACGCACGCATGCACGCACGTGTAAAAGTGCACACAAACATTATAATGTGTTAAAGCTCACAAAATATCTTTGGAAATTTCTGACAAACAAAAACCTTTCACGTACACCAAAACTCAGACATGCACATAAACATACATATACACTCAGACATGCAAATAAAGATACATATACGTACAGACACTTCAAAATGATCAGATGCAAAAACTCACCCCCCCACAGACGGAAGAAAACATGCTGCTATGGTAGAAAAAAAATTGAGAAGGGGAAGAAAAGAAATTTAGAGAACAGGGGAGAGAGAGAGAGAGAGAGAGAGAGAGAGAGAGAGAGAGAGAGAGAGAGAGAGAGAGAGAGAGAGAGAGAGAGAGAGAGAGAGAGAGAGAGAGAGAGAGAGCATCATCACAGAGGCTAGACCATCACCCCCATTGAGAATCACAGACCATCACCCCCATTGAGAATCACAGACCATCACCCCCATTGAGAATCACAGACCATCACCCCCATTGAGAATCACAGACCATCACCCCCATTGAGAATCACAGACCATCACCCCCATTGAGAATCACAGACCATCACCCCCATTGAGAATCACAGACCATCACCCCCATTGAGAATCACAGACCATAACCCTCATTGAGAATCACAGACCATCACCCCCATTGAGAATCACAGACCATCACCCCCAGAGAGAATCACAGACCATCACCCCCATTGAAATTATATCGGGGACCACAAAAAAACGGCTTCAAGGATCGCAAACGGCCCTCAAGACATAGGTTCCCCACCCCTGGCCTACATTGGCAATATGACTTGTGCTACTTTATAGATAAGTTGTCAATGCTGTGCATTGCTATGTTTTGATTTATTTTCTTACATCCTACATATCTTGACAGGGAGACATAGTGCATGAGACCATAGAAGACTGAAATAGTGTAAGATTATCCCTGTTGGGCTCAATATGACTTGCTTATTGATATATTTGCTATGTCAATATGAGGTGCATGGTGAAGTATTAATTTATTTGTTGTTTCTACAGCTCCCAGAAGTGAGACTGAGTGCCTGTTGCAGTATGACGAGGACACAGTGACCAGAGACCTTCAGTAGACCCTTCTGGCATGATTGGCGGCTGAAGAACATGAAATCAACAGCAATGTTTATAATGATGTACATACCTGTATAGTCTGTATTAAAAGGCAGTACCTGTACTATTTTTTCCTCTTACTTTCATATTTACCACGTATTTACTATGAATTGACAACTTTTACTCAAATCCATTTTTGTATGTGCCCTGACTAAAACTATCCTTAAACCTAACCTGTCAGAGGTGTAACAACCTGCTCTTAGCAGTGTGGCAGCAGTCTACTTGGATGCACACGGGGAACATAGAACCCTTTTTTGAAAAAGCATTGTATGTTTCTGAGTTTTATGAATTGTGCCCTTCCCAAACATCATGCATAGGCTAGGCGTATCTATGACACGCTGATTTGAACCCACTATCGCATGTGTCCAATACGCATTTTCAAGTTAAGTCGTGCTCCACAACGCCCTGTGACAGGTTCGGTTTAGGGATGGTTTTGGTTTAGGCACAATTTAGGTAGAAATTCGCCTAATCTCGCTGTTCTTGGCAAAAGTAAAGCAGCAGAAACATTACTTCACTGACAGGTTAGGTTTAGGGGTGGTTTTGGTTAGGGCACAGCAAAGCATATTTGCGTTTAGTAACAGAAATGCGCTGTGACAAAACACGGCGGGAAAACTGCAAATCTCGTCACGTGTCAAAAGTGCATGAAAGCGCTTTACCGTTGCGTTGAGGAGCACGCTTTAAATTCAAAATGCGTCGCACCAACACGCTGAATGCACTAGCGTGCGATACGTACGCTAAAGCATGATGACAGCCTGCCCAAACCTAATCTGTCGGTAATGAAATGTTTCCTAGTTGTACATTTGTGACCTGAGTGCTGTGTACATCACTGCATATAGAGTATATTGTTTGCAGGGTATGTGTGTAGTTACATGGTTCTTGTCAAAGTGTGTGTACATTGTTTGGTGTGATATTAAAAGCGTTAAAAAAAAATCATTTTCATTTCATTCATTTTCATTTTATCAATAAATTCACATCATGCATGCTAAAGCCCCATCACAGTGCAGCCTATAATGATGTGAATATAATGATGTGAATATACTAAGTAAAATCAACCTAGGTATATTAGTAATAATAATTTTTGCATAATTATACGGACCTACTGTATACGGTCTGCATAAATTAATCCAACGTGACCAATAGAAGGTCGTAGCTGCCGACCCTGCTAACCAATAGCGCAGCTCTTTTACTTTGAGCCACGTGTCTTTTTCGTCCAATACAGTAAGAGAAAGGCTAGTCCGCGTTCTGGGCTGGCTGTCATTGCCTTTCATGTGGTAATCGTTGGGCCATTAACACCCTGCTGTGAGACCTGTCCGCGGCTCGCGATTCGCTTCCGGGCGAGTTAAGTGTCATCAAAACTGTTAGTTTTGATTCTCTCAAGCGCTCAAAATCAGACGAAAGTTAGGCAAGTCCGTGGACGATTAGGGACGAGTTCATTGTCACAAATCCCCCTTTTCGTGCTGTGACACACAGTAACACACTATCCAGATGTAGACACAGACACAGGAGAGCACACACTGCTGCTAATGTCTGTCGATCCACAATGTATATATGAGTGCCTGAGTGTGTGTGTGTGAGTGAGTGTGTGTGTCTACTTCCTGAAGATCGGTACAGCATCAGAGACACACACTCTAGCACACTGTGACCACAGCACACACACACACACAAACACACACACACACAGGCCCCTGCACACATACACACACACACACACACAGGCCCCTGCACGTACACACACACACACACACATACACACACAC
>NC_085858.1:58564050-58569050 GCF_034702125.1 Engraulis encrasicolus | reverse complement strand
ACATACACCAAAACTCAGACATGCAAATAAAGATCCATATACACTCAGATATGCACATAGAGATCCATATACACTCAGACATGCAAATAAAGATCCATATACACAAACTTCGAAATGAACGGATGATGCAAAAACTCACCCCCCACAGATGGAAGAAAACATGCTGCTATGGTAGAAAAAAAATTGAGAAGGGGAAGAAAAGAAATTTAGAGAACAGGAGAGAGAGAGAGAGAGAGAGAGAGAGAGAGAGAGAGAGAGAGAGAGAGAGAGAGAGAGAGAGAGAGAAAGAAAGAGAGAGAGAGAGAGAGCATCATCACTCATGACTAGGCCATCACATAGTCCACATCATCATCACAGAGGCCAGACCATCACCCCCATTGAGAATCACAGACCATCACCCCCATTGAGAATCACAGACCATCACCCCCATTGAGAATCACAGACCATCACCCCCATTGAGAACCACAGACCATAACCCTCATTGAGAATCACAGACCATCACCCCCATTGAGAATCACAGACCATCACCCCCATTGAGAATCACAGACCATCACCCCCATTGAGAAAGGCCAGACCATCACCCCCCTTGTAAATCACAGACCATCACCCCCATTGAGAATCACAGACCATCACCCTCATTGAGAATCACAGACCATCACCCCCATTGAGAATCACAGACCATCACCCCATTGAGAATCACAGACCATCACCCCCATTGAGAAAGGCCAGACCATCACCCCCATTGAGAATCACAGACCATCACCCCCATTGAGAAAGGCCAGACCATCACCCCCATTGAGAATCACAGACCATCACCCCCATTGAGAATCACATCACAGATTCCAGACCATCACCCCCATTAGCCCAGTTTATACTGCGGGCCATTGGCCCAGGACCTGAAGGCCAGGAACTGAAGCTCAGACCCTGTACCAGTTTATACCGCCTGGGCTAGGCCAGAATTGGGCCAAACCAAGAACTGTTGTCCAGCTAACAGGTCCTCCTCAACTGCCAGGGCCACCAGTCCGCCCTGGTGCTTAACGGTCATTTTTGAATGGGTTACCACGGCTACCGTTCCATTTAGAATTGTCAGTTGGCCTGCAGTATAAACGCAGCAGGAACTCTAGCCCTGGGCTCCAGTTCTTGGGCCAATGGCCCATAGTATACACGGGGCTAGTAGTGAGAACCTTTAGGACGTGCTGCAGAAGGCCTTATTCAGACTCCATCACCATCACCATCATTATCATCGTCACCATCATCATCGTCATCGTCATCACCATCATCATCATCATCTTCATCATCACCATCATCACCATCATCACCATCATCATCACCACAACCATCATCATCATCACCATCATCATCACCATCATCATCATCATCACCATCATCACCATCATCATCATCATCATCATCATCACCATCATCATCATCATCATCATCATCATCACCACCATCATCATCATCACCATCATCATCACCATCACCACCACCATTACCACCATCATCATCACCATCATCATCATCATCACCATCATCATCATCATCACCATCATCATCATCACCATCATCATCATCATCATCATCATCATCATCATCATCATCATCACCATCATCATCATCATCATCATCATCATCATCACCACCATCACCATCATCATCATCATCATCATCATCATCACCACCATCAATACAAGATCTTATAATAATAGTATAAGATAAAATAATGTAACACTGAATGGAAATAATTCTTATGGATACAATATTAAATAAATATTACAGACCCAACTTTTTTTTACCCTGGAAGTGTACAGCACATATACTTGTGTGTGTGCGCAGCCCCGCCGACAGGGGGGGACAAAAGGGCTTTTTGTCCCGGGCCCTGGACTAGGGGGGACCATAACTGGGCCCCCATGACGTTGGGATTAATTATTATATGGTCACTTCAGAAATGTGTTGATTTAGGGAAGAAAGGTGCTATATTTGCATTCAAACAATGACGTGTAGATATTTGCCTTCATTGCCCTTGAAAAAAACGGCCAATAACCCCATATCACCCCTATTCCAAAATGGTTTGGTCTTTCTAGAAAAAAAGACGACATCATTCGATAAGTGGTCAGTGCGCGAGCCAATTAGTCAACAACATGCACAAGTCAGGAGCGCTGAAAAGGAAAGAAAGGCGAAAAAGAGATGAAGAAGCCAAAAGCCTGAGGGGTTCTCTAGATAAATATTTCAGAAAAGACTCGGGTGATACAGCTGTGCAGCAGATCCAGGTAAGACACGGGGCAACTTTTTCCAGTCCCGTCGTCAAGTAACTGACACAGGAGGCCGTGAGCAAGACACACGGAGATCAATCAGACAGAGAGGGGGCACTGAATAATTTGATTGCAACGGCAAATATGTTTCCAAATCAAATGTTTCAGGCAGGGACGCGCACACGGATGAACACAATAGAAAACGGACATTGTATTAGGCTATTTCCTAACCAGAACAGCAGCTTAATAACATTGTGCTTCAAATCTGACTGTCAGTTAAGAATAAAATGCGTATGAGCCCACACAATTATACCAGAGATTCTAAGAGTAGGCCTAGCCTATTATAATCTCTGGTTGTGTGGGATAATGCCTCGGGCGCACGTTTGCCAGGAGAAGGACAACCAACTTTTTAAACAGCGCTATGCAACGCTATTGCTAAATCTCCGCTTAGCACAGATGCTAACAAATTATCAACCTGTTAACTTTGTGAGGAGAAATACAGTGTAGATTTGTTGTGCATAGTTTTCTGTAAATGTACATATTCCTGTGTTAGGCTACTCCTGCTGTGGGAGGCTTTGATGAGGGAGGGAGCACAGCAGCACACTCTGTGTGTTCCTGTTCACTTGCTCTCTGTCACGTCACTTGAGGTCAGTTTAGCAAACGGTGACTCCTTCTCAGTCATAGTTTTGATGTGCAAGCCTTCAAATTGCCAAATTACACTCAGGCTACACTTCTGTTATTGATAGGAATGAGAATCCGATCTATGTTGTTTCTTTAAAAAAATGTAGGCTGGACTGCATGGATAGAACAATGTTATGTTTTCAGAATGGTAAAATTGTTTAGGTTTTTTTTTCGCGCGGGGGGGGATGGGGGTTGTCGGTGTCGGTGGAAGGGGGGCCCAATCAGAGATTTTTGTCCCGGGCCCAGCCAAAGCTGTCAGCGGCCCTGTGTGTGCGTGTGCGTGTGCGTGCGCGTGTTCGTGTGCGTGTGTGCTTGTGAGTGAGTGTAAAAGTGTGTGGAAAGTTATTTGTGGTTAAACCATGTCCTATTTTCTTGACATTTTGCAGCTCTGAAACTGAGATTGTACGAATGTGCATCCACACACACACGCACACATGCATTTACACACACAAACACGTATACAGTCCTGCTTTAGGTTCATTAGCCAAATGGCTGTGAACTCACACACACACAGCCCAACTCAAACCTTAACCCTTTCACATGCACAGCAATGCACAAATACACATAAAACAGTATTTGCATATTAGGAGGCAAGGGAGAAGCTTTGCTGTAAGCTTTATAGGACCTTAAACTTGGTTGGTTGGCTGCCAGTGTCTTGCCCCTCCTCATAACATTGTGTTTACAATGTTACTATGCAACTATTGTGTTTACTATGCAAGTTAGCTTTTTTCCAATTGGCAATGCGGGACAGAGAAAGATAATAGGTGCGATCAGGTTATCGCAACGGCTGTATACGCATTTAGACAGCAATGCATTCTGGCTCAAAAAGTTGCATGACGGTTAGATTTCCTGTCAAACTTCAAAATTTTGGTGATGTTGCGTTGACGAGGTGACATGTCACATGGTGTCAAACTATCGCGGGATAAATGTGACTGCAGTCAGATCTTGCAACCTCTGCAGTTGCCCTTCAACGCTCGCCTGCAGACTGCCTCCGAGGTCACGCGACCATGAACTGGTTGGTCAACAACTCACTCGCGTGTGTATATGAATCTTGTCTCACACCCCTACACAAGTTTGCGCAGGTCCCCACTTCAGCTCCTCCTCACTGCCTGTCCCCCCACTCCTCACACGTGGTGTGTTAGTAGAGCAAACTGGTGCGAGCTCGTCGTCTCATTCATCTTTGTGGCCGAGTGTAAATGCGCTGCATTTAATAAAACCCACATGCATGCACACACACACGCACACATGCATTTACACACACAAACACGTATACAGTCCTGCTAACAGCTTTAGGTTCATTAGCCAAATGCCTGTGAACTCACACACACACAGCCCAACTCAAACCTTAACCCTTTCACATGCACAGCAATGCACAAATACACATAAAACAGCATTTGCATATTAGGAGGCAAGGGCGAAGGTTTGCTGTAAGCTTCGGTAGGACCTTAAACTTACTACAAAAAATAGCTCATGTGGTTGGCTGCCAGTGCCTTGCCCCTCCTCATAACATTGTGTTTACAAACATGGTGAACCTATGTATATAAAACCAAACACAGTCATGGGCTAGGATACTCAGCAGAACAGTTCAAGAACAGTTAACATTTTCCTTTTCAAAATTCAGCAAAACGCTACAGCATCAGAGACACACACTGTAACACACACACGCACGCACGCACGCACGCACGCACGCACGCACGCACGCACGCACGCACGCACGCATGCAAACACACACACACACACACACACACACACACACACACACACACACACACATACACACACACAGGCCCCTGCACACAGACACACGCATACACTGTGACCACAGCGCGCGTGCGCACACACACACATACAAACACACACACACACACACACACACACACACACACACACACACACACACACACACAGGCACCTGCACACATACACACGCATACACTGTGACCACAGCGCGCGCGCGCACACACACACACCCACACACACACAGGCGCACACAGACACACACACACACACACACACACACACACACACACACACACACACACACACACACACACACACACACACACA
>NC_085858.1:58541550-58556550 GCF_034702125.1 Engraulis encrasicolus | reverse complement strand
GAGAAGGGGAAGAAAAGAAATTTAGAGAACAGGAGAGAGAGAGAGAGAGAGAGAGAGAGAGAGAGAGAGAGAGAGAGAGAGAGAGAGAGAGAGAGAGAGAGAGAGAGAGAGAGAGAGAGAGAGAGCATCATCACAGAGGCTAGACCATCACCCCCATTGAGAATCACAGACCATCACCCCCATTGAGAATCACAGACCATCACCCCCATTGAGAATCACAGACCATCACCCCCATTGAGAATCACAGACCATCACCCCCATTGAGAATCACAGACCATCACCCCCATTGAGAATCTTTGGGAAGTGCTGCAGAAGGCCTTGCATTCAGACTCCACCATCATCATCATCATCATCATCACCATCATCATCATCATCACCATCACCATCACCATCATCATCACCATCATCATCATCATCATCATCATCATCACCATCATCATCATCATCATCATCATCATCATCACCATCATCTTCCTCATCACCACCATCACCATCATCATCATCATCATCATCAATACAAGATCTTGGGTGAAAATACAATAATGTATGACTGAATGGAAATAAATCTTGTTGCAGACACGTATCAAAGCGATGGCACAGCAATGCCATAAACAACACACATCCAAACAGCATATTAGAGGGAAACTTGTTTTGTGCGTGAGAGTGTACAAGCGTGTGGAAAGTGTGTGTGTGTGTGGAAAGTTATTTGTGGTTAAAGCTAATTGATGTGAGTGGGTTGTCTCCTTAGCGGTGTGTGTGTGTGTGTGTGTGTGTGTGTGTGTGTGTGTGTGTGTGTGTGTGTGTGTGTGTGTGTGTGTGTGTGTGTGTGTGTGTGTGTGTGTAGAAAGTTATTTGTGGTTAAGCCATGTCCTGTTTTCTTGACATTTGGCAGCTCTGAAATTCACCTGAAAGATGAATAGTGCTGATAAGGCATCGTGTGGGTAAGACCCTCACACACACACACACACACACACACACACACACACACACACACACACACACACACACACACTCAAGCGCACACACACACAGCCAAACTCTACTAAACTTAACCCTTTCACTCCACTGCAACACACATACGCATGTAGAGTCACAAGCACACATGCATGCAGGCATACACACAACCAAGCTCTAGACTTAACCCTTTCACATCACAGCAACACACATACGCATAAACACACAACCAAAACACATCTTAGTTTCTCTAAATTACTATTTCCTCCCCTAAATTCAGTAATGGCAGTCATGGGTGAGCGGTTAGGGCGTCAGACTTGCATCCCAGAGGTTGCCGGTTCGACTCCCGACCCGCCAGGTTGATGGGGGGAGTAATCAACCAGTGCTCTCCCCCATCCTCCTTCATGACTGAGGTACCCTGAGCATGGTACCGTTCCACCGCACTGCTCCCCATGGGGCGCCACTGAGGGCTGCCCCCTTGCACGGGTGAGGCATAAATGCAATTTCGTTGTGTGCAGTGTGCAGTGTGCACTTGTGTGCTGTGGAGTGCAGTGTCACAATGACAATGGGAGTTGGAGTTTCCCAATGGGCTTTCACTTTCACTTTTTCACTTTCACTAAATTACTAATTTAAAGAGGATGTGCATACAACCCTGCTAACAGCTTTAGCTTCATTTGCCAAATATGCATGAACTCACACGCGCACACACACACTACATTACATTACCACTTAGCTGTGTGTGTGTGTTTGTGCGCGCATCTGTGTGAGTGTGTGCATGTCTTGAATGAGCTCTGTGATTAAGTAGGTGGTGATGAGAGTTGAGAAGAGGTGTTGATATATATGTGTGCGTGTGTCCGCGTGTGTATCTGTGCGTGTGTGTGTGTGTGTGTGTGTGTGTGTGTGTGTGTGAGAGAGAGAGAGAGAGAGAGAGAGAGAGAGAGAGAGAGAGAGAGAGAGAGAGAGAGAGAGAGAGTGTGTGTATGTGCGTGTGTCATGCGGGCGCGTAAGTGTGTGTGTGTGTGTGTGTGTGTGTGTGTGTGTGTGTGTGTGTGTGTGTGTGTGTGTTCGAAAGGGTGGATGTTACACTTCTGTGTATCAGTCTGCTTGTCTGCTGACGTCATGGTAAACAAAGATGAGCGGTCACTGCCTACTAAGGACTACCACTCCTGAAGGTCACTGCCTACTAAGGACTACCACTCCTGAAGGTCACTGCCTACTCAGGGCTACCACTCCTGAAGGTCACTGCCTACTAAGGACTACCACTCCTGAAGGTCACTGCCTACTAAGGGCTACCACTCCTGAAGGTCACTGGCTACTCAGGGCTACCACTCCTGAAGGTCACTTGCTACTCAGGGCTACCACTCCTGAAGGTCACTGCCTACTCAGGGCTACCACTCCTGAAGGCTACTAAGGACTATCACTCCTGAAGGTCACTGGCTACTAAGGACTACCACTACTGAAGGTCACTGGCTACTCAGGGCTACCACTCCTGAAGGATACTAAGGGATACTAAGGGCTACCACTCTTGAAGGTCACTTGCTACTCAGGGCTACCACTCCTGAAGGTCACTGCCTACTACGGGCTACCACTCCTGAAGGATGCTAAGGGCTACCACTCCTGAAGGTCACTTGCTACTCAGGGCTACCACTCCTGAAGGTCACTTGCTACTCAGGGCTACCACTCCTGAAGGTCACTGGCTACTCAGGGCTTTGAACCATTATTTTTTTCCAAATGGTCCGTTCCGAACAGAAGCGGAATTATAACGTTTCCGGTTATGAGTTCCACCAACAAATTGACGTTCCCGAACGGGTTAGAACAAAAAAATCCTGTTCCCGGAACGGTTAATTTCGTTCCTGTCAGGAAGAAAATTCTCGGTGCGCTTTAAACGCGATTCTCTGCAATGTCTAACAGTGATGCAATGGAAACTCGCCCCTTTTGTATGATAGTGGTTTCTCTTATTTAAGATGTGGAGTGGAGACTTTGTAATCCCTCTCTCCATTCAGTCAGAGAATGTCTGATGTCACACAGGACGTGAACCTCAGCCGTCATTGATAACGTGCACAGGAAAATCATTACTTTTTTTGTTTTGTTTGAGGAACGGTATTAATAATAATAATAATAATAATACTTTCGTTTTATATAGCGCCTTTCAAAACACCCAAGGACGCTTCACAGAGTGTTGTGTTGGAGAGTGTGAGTGTGTGTGCGCGTCAGTGTGTGAGCATGTGTGTGAATGCGTGAAAGTGCTTGTGGAACTAGCAGCCATAAACCTCCAGGAAGAGATGTGTCTTAAGGTGTTGCTTAAACATGGCCAGTGAAGGGGCATTCTGGATGTGATCGGCAGCTTGTTCCAAAGAATGGGAGCAGCAACATGGAAGGCTCTGTCACTGGTGGCCTTGAGCCTGGCACGAGGGACGATCAGCTGGCCCTTGGAAGAGGACCGCAGGGATCTTGAGGGGTCATAGGGGTGAAGGAGGTCACTGAGGTAGTGGGGTGCCAGACCATGGAGGGACTTGAAGGTTAGGAGGAGGACTTTGTAGGTAATCCGTGACTTGATGGGGAGCCAGTGAAGCTGCTTGAGTGTTGGGGTGATGTGCTGCCAGGGTCTAGTGCCTGTTATGATCCTGGCAGCAGAGTTCTGGACATATTGCAGTCTGTCTAGGGCCTTGTTGGGTAGACCAAGCAGGATGGCATTGCAATAGTCCAGACGGGAGGAGATGAAGGAGTGAGTGAGCGTCTCCGTAACTGTCTTGGAGAGTGAAGGCCGGAGTCTGGAGATGTTTCGGAGATGATAGAATGCCGATTTGGTGACTTTTTTGATGTGGGAGTGAAGTGAAAGTGATGAATCCAAGATGACACCCAGGTTACGTACTTCGGGGGATGGGGTGATGGTGCATTATTAACCGGTATTAACCGGTTACCATTATTTTTAAATAAGTGTTCCTGTTCCAGAACATAAAAAATGATAACGTTTCCGGTTTCGTTTCTGTTCCTTGTAAAATACAAAAAGTTTCTGGTTTTCGTTTTCGTTCCTTGAACCGGTTCAAAGCCCTGCTTGCTACTAAGGACTATCACTCCTGAAGGTCACTGGCTACTAAGGACTACCACTACTGAAGGTCACTGGCCGCACAGTGAGACACAAAGCACAAAAGTCGTCAAATGACTACAGCCACCGCCATCTCAAAGTCCCCAAATGACTACAGCCACTGCCATCTCGTGGTGTGAAAGTTACCACTACTGAAGGTCACTGGCTACTAAGGACTACCACTCCTGAAGGTCACCTACTATCACCCAGTGAGCAGACGGAACGTCTTCTGATTGGCTGAGCAGGTGTCCTTTATTCCCCGGTAGCAGGGCACCTATGATGTCATGCGGGCGTGCGGGCGTCCAAGTTGCTTCTTTTTTAACTTTTTGGCGAAGTGCCGTTACTAGTTCTATCGCATCTGGTTGTCTAGTCAAGACCCCGTTACTAATTCTATCGCATTTGGTTGTCAAGTCACCCCAACATTCTGCGCGCGTCCTTACATGCCTCCGATAGAGGTGCGTCTCACTAGATTAGGAAGTGGTGCCCATAGCAACGTACCAAGCGCAGTGGTGAATCTACTTTCTCACGAAGCCTTAGATCAACATATTAATAAATTAATACTTAAATGCTGGTAACCGGGTGATAAGCGGAATAGTGGCCTTCGAGGTGTCCCGATATCAAGGGAAAATGGACTTGGCGAAGCGAACAGCCCTTCGGCTGCGCTGTTGGGCTGTTTAGAACGCTCCGCCTCGTCCATTATTTCCCTTGATATCGGGACACCTCGTCGGCCGCTATTCCGTACATCACCTAGTCCATATCTGTGCACGCCTATGACATCTGCATGCCTGTGTGTGTGTCTCTGTGTCTCTGTGTGTGTGTGAAATGGAGGATTACTTAGACGTATCAGATAGGGAGCACACACACACAACAGGGATGGAACTTAATCATTTTCCCCACTAGTCACTGTGGCTGGTAGATTCTAAAATTCACCAGTCACTCACAATTTTTGCAAGTCACCGTTTTTAACAGTTCAGTACCAGTACCAAACATTGTAATGCCAAGTAAGATTATTTTCTGATCAATACTTTTGTTTCGGAGGCCATAAATCCTGTTATTGTGATGTCAATAACTCTTGTCATTACCAATTGCCTAAACCTTTGATGTTGGATGCTGCGTATAATTTAGCATTAATCTGCACGCCTGTAGAAAAATTTCACCCGTTAAGGTGACGGGTGGATTGACATATTTCACCTGCCAAAGTCCAAATTCACCTGTCATTGGCAGGTGGACGGGTGCTTATTTCATCCCTGGTACGCACACACACACACGTTATCTAGTTATCAAGTCTTGAGGTTGAGAGCTCTTTTGCAGACATTATAATCTCAATATTGAATCAATGTGAGCTCAGCTCAGTATGGGCCTACTACACCACACACACACACACACACACACACACACACACACACACACACACACACACACACACACACACACACACACACACACACACACACACACACACACACACACACACACACACACACACACACACACACACGCCTGCACACCATTTACAGAGGTCAAGTGTCATTCTTCAACGCAACGCAGAGACAAGTGTCCCTTTACGTGTATGTGCGTGTGTGTGTTCGCGTGTGTGCGTGTGAGTGCGTCATGAAGATAAAGACGTAGTGGATAGGAAGTTGCCGGTTTCGACTGTGTGTGTGTGTGTGTGTGTGTGTGTGTGTGTGTGTGTGTGTGTGTGTGTGTGTGTGTGTGTGTGTGTGTGTGTGTGTGTGTGTGTGTGTGTGTGTGTGTGTGTGATATGGAGATGTTGTCGTAGCATGTAGGGAGTTGGCGGTTTCGACTGTGTGTGTGTGTGTGTGTGTGTGTGTGTGTGTGTGTGTGTGTGTGTGTGTGTGTGTGTGTGTGTGTGTGTGTGTGTGTGTGTGTGTGTGTGTGTGTAGCAGGTAGGGAGTTGTCGGTTTCCACTTCTCCTCAGATGGTAAGATGAGATATGCTGTGGGGGTTTTTGACACGTTTTTAAGATGCGAGTTTCTTTTTTTAAAGTCTTTCTGACTTTATTGAAGATATGACAGCAGGAGAGGTAGACAGGAAGCGAATGAGGAGAGAGACGGGGGAGGGGACGGCAAAGGACCCAGGACGGACTCCAACCCGGGTCACCGTGGTAATAGGCGAGTAGCATTCCGTTCGGTGGGGCCAAGATGCGAGTTTCATGATGAATTCCCGTATATTGTTTACTAATGTTGTTTATTTACAATTTTATTTACATCACATATTGTTCCCTAATCTGTTGAAGTGTGCCCTATATACCACAGAAATCTAGCCTGATAAACCAGCCTAAATGTGAGGCCGGAGTAATTTAGTCTGGCCCCGATGAACGATACCTCGGACGATTGCTGATGAGAACAACCTGTTTTTCAAACCGTGCCAGCGCTCTGACCAATCCGCGATCTGTTGCAAGCTTCGTCGTCACTCCTTCAAAACCCCGCCGGCTTTGATTCAAAACAAATCTCTGCGTTGTAATTGGTTTTGATAGATAGATAGATAGATAGATAGATAGATAGATAGATAGATAGATAGATAGATAGATAGATAGATAGAGAGATAGATAGATAGATAGATCATAAATAGGCTCATTAGATCAGTAGTTCTCAAAGTGGGGTCCAGGGACCCCTGGGGTGCCACGAGGGCATGCAGGGTGGACTGCAGCAGGTTGGCAGGAAAAGGATAGCAAAACAATATCCTTGAACAAATTATTGAATAAATTGAATAACTGAAGTACCCCAAAATAACCACACCAAAACAAACAATCCAAGTGAGGCACCTATGGGAGCATTAGCCTCTACTGTAGGCCTATGGGAGCATTAGCATTAGCCTCTACTGTAGGCCTATGGGAACATTGTTCTCTACTGTAGGCCTATGGGAGCATTAGCCTCTACTGTAGGCCTATGGGAGCATTAGCCTCTATTGTAGGCCTATGGGAGCATTAGCCTCTACTGTAGGCCTATGGGAGCATTAGCATTAGCCTCTACTGTAGGCCTATGGGAGCATTAGCCTCAGAAGTATTGTCATATCCACTTACAGACTTATTTAACTTATCACTAACCACAGGTGAGGTTCCAGTGAAGTGGAAGCGAGCTAGAGTTACTCCAATTCTGAAAGGTGGTGACCCATCAGATATCAACAACTATAGGCCCATCTCCATAATTAGTAGTGTAGTGAAAGTTTTTGAAAAAATTATATTTAACCAACTTTACAACTATATTAATTCATCATCTATCTTATCTCATTATCAATCAGGTTTCCGACCGAAACATTCTACAACAACAGCTCTACTAAAGTTCTCTAATGATATCTATTCATCTCTGGATGCAGGCAAGTCTACTGGTGCAATCTTTGTAGACTTATCTAAAGCCTTTGACCTTGTAAACCATTATATCCTTCTAGATAAACTGCATTCGATAGGTCTCTCTAAACAGGCACTTCTATGGTTTAACTCTTACTTACATTTCAGACAACAATGTGTGCTTTTTCAGGGTAGTCTTTCTCAGTACTCGGTCATTGATAAAGGCGTTCCTCAGGGATCATCGCTTGGCCCTCTATTATTTTCAATTTTTATCAATGATCTCCCAACAGCCTGCCTAGATTGTTCAATACACCTATATGCTGATGATACAGTTATATACAACTCTAATACTGACTTATTTAAGATTCAGAATGATCTTCAAGCAGATTTCACCAGAATTCAAGAGTGGTTCCAATGTAATGACCTGTTGCTCAACAAAAGTAAGTCTTTCGGTATGCTTTTTCCAACTAGATCAGCTACAAGGAGTACATCAAAACTGGCTGTGAACTTTATCGATGGTACCCCACTAGGTGAAGTTGATGAGTATAAATATCTTGGTGTACGACTTGACTCCCAACTCTCTTTCAAATCTCACATAGATTCTGTAGTGAAAAAACTTAATTGTAATCTTAGGATGCTGTATCGCTCTAGTAACTGCTTCACAACACAGATCAGAACAAGAATTATGAAACAACTTTTATTTCCAATTATCGACTATGCTGATGTAGAGTATATCACAAAAGTGAATACACCCCTCACAGTTTTGCAGATTTTTGAGTATATCTTTTCATAGGAAAGCATTACAGAAATGTAACTTTGACACAATGATTAGTGACCTTTTAACAACATATTTAACCGCTTAAATTTCTTGTTCACTCAGAAAAAAACAAAATACAGCCATTAATGTTTGAACATGCACTCACAAAAGTGAGTACACCCCTGATTAAAATCCGGTAGAGAAGGGGCTATGTTGGCTCAAATCGTCTCGAAATGAAACGAAATGAAAAGGGATGACAAGGGAGGTCATCAGTGTGCGTTTCAACCTTTCTTTGCATTGAACTTTTACATTTTGAGTCTGCATCTGGCTTAAATAGATTGGTGTGAGATTTGAATGCAATCCTATGGAGAATATCATGATCTGCTTCAGTAGTCACAGTGCATGTTGACATGTATGTTTCTTTTAAGTGTATTTCAGATTGCCAATGTTGACAGCATTCATGCATCCCCAAACCATGTCAGTCCCACTACCATGCTTGGCTTATGAGAGGATACACCTTTTTTGTAAAACTCACTTGTTTACCACCACACATGCTTGACACCATCTAAAGCAAATTTGTTTATCTTGGTCTCTTCAGATCACACAACATGGTTCCAGTGATCCATATCCTTGATCTGTTCATCTCTCTTGAGACCAAGATAAACAAATTTGCTTTAGATGGTGTCAAGCATGTGTGGTGGTAAACAAGTGAGTTGTAAAAAAAAGGTGTATCCTCTCATAAGCCAAGCATGGTAGTGGGACTGACATGGTTTGGGGATGCATGAATGCTGTCAACATTGGCAATCTGAAATACACCTAAAAGAAACATACATGTCAACATGCACTGTGACTACTGAAGCAGATCATGATATTCTCCATAGGATTGCATTCAAATCTCACACCAATCTATTTAAGCCAGATGCAGACTCAAAATGTAAAAGTTCAATGCAAAGAAAGGTTGAAACGCACACTGATGACCTCCCTTGTCATCCCTTTTCATTTCGTTTCATTTCGAGACGATTCGAGCCAACATAGCCCCTTCTCTACCGGATTTTAATCTGGGGTGTACTCACTTTTGTGAGTACATGTTCAAACATTAATGGCTGTATTTTGTTTTTTTCTGAGAAAACAAGAAATTTAAGCGGTTAAATATGTTGTTAAAAGGTCACTAATCATTGTGTCAAAGTTACATTTCTGTAATGCTTTCCTATGAAAAGATATACTCAAACATCTGCAAAACTGTGAGGGGTGTATTCACTTTCGTGATATACTGTAGTATATCAGAATACCATTGACACCAATCTCAAGCCACTGTTAGTTGCTTACAACAACATCTGTAGATTTGTGCTAAGGTGCCCTTTCAAAACACATCACTGCATCTTATACGACTCACTAGGTATTTCATCCCCTAAAGTCAGGATGCAGTTTCACTGGTTTCAGATCATTTTTAAATGCCTACACCTTAACTACCCACACTACCTAAAACAGTATTTGATACCATATCAAACTAACATCAGGCTAAGACACACTGAACATCTTTCTCTCACTGTGCCGCACATCTCCAAAGAAAGCGGTAAACGCTCTTTTAAGTATAAAGCACCCAGTGATTGGAATAACCTACCTGGATCCGTAAGATCAGCCACATCTCTGTGGCAATTTAGGACATCTCTATCAATGTACTTGAACCAAAGCAACACTTGTAAATGCTTTAACTAATATGTTATCATTATCTAATTATTATTATTATTATTATTATTATTATTATTATTATTATTATTATTTTATTTTTTTACTAAGAAGTAATGCTTCAGCTTTGTCTGTGGTAACATGAAGCTTGGGGTAGTATAATTCTTCGATGCCTCTCAGGAGTTCTTGTTAGTGTCTCTGTTTTACTGTTTTGTTTTGCAACTATGTTTATTTGTTTTAAATACCTATGCCTCTGACTGTATGCCTTGTACTTACTGCCTGTCCCACTAACCAAGAACATACTGCTTTGGGGGTTGTAGAGGTGGGGGAACGAAGAGGCTGCTGTTTGAATGAGTGTGTGAATGTGTGTTGTCTTGTACGATGTAATGTTTTGTCTTGTACTGTCTATATTGTCCAGTTTCAAGGGGACCCTACTGAAAATGAGATGTTGCATCTCAAGAGGCATTCCCCATGTACAAATAAATAAATAAAATTAGCATTAGCCTCTACTGTAGGCCTATGGGAGCATTAGCATTAGCCTCTACTGTAGGCCTATGGGAGCATTAGCTTCTACTGTAGGCCTATGGGAGCATTAGCCTCTACTGTAGGCCTATGGGAGCATTAGCCTCTACTGTAGGCCTATGGGAACATTAGCATTATCCTCTACTGTAGGCCTATGGGAGCATTAGCATTAGCCTCTACTGTAGGCTTATGGGAGCATTAGCATTAGCCTCTACTGTAGGCCTATGGGAGCATTGTTCTCTACTGTAGGCCTATGGGAGCATTAGCCTCCACTGTAGGCCTATGGGAGCATTAGCCTCTACTGTAGGCCTATGGGAGCATTAGCTATACCCTCTACTGTAGGCCTATGGGAACATTAGCATTAGCCTCTACTGTAGGCCTATGGGAGCATTAGCCTCTACTGTAGGCCTATGGGAGCATTAGCTATACCCTCTGCTGTAGGCCTATGGGAGCATTAGCATTAGCCTCTACTGTAGGCCGATGGGAGCATTGCTCTCTACTGTAGGCCTATGGGGGCATTAGCTGTAATCTCGACTGTATGTCAAGGCACTGCCTGCTGTTTGTGCATGATATGAAAATCGTATACAGGATGTACTGACTGTGACTGTTATTTTCCTCTTTGTATCATTTTCCTATATAGTGTTATGGAAATTAGAAGATGGAGAAGCTGCTACCTTGGACACCTTGTTGCACAGCTCCGCATTCAGTATGCTGCTGAGTGAGCATTCGCAGCAGTCTATTCTCACCTTAGTTTTAGTGTGGGAAATATTCATTTTAATACAGGCGAAGTATGAATCTTCTCAACTTGTTCACAATGTTACATTTGCTGTCAAGCAGACACAGACTCACTCATATGACATGTTAGAAAGTTTTTTTCAGAGGGCTCCTAGGCTAGAATTACTACATATACCCTAAAGAAACACCATGCAAAGTCTGGTGTTTTTGTCACTTCCGTAATGGTAAAACCCTTAACAGACTCCACGATAATCTATCCATGTCAAAACATCTTCTTGATCAGGTTCCTCAGAGGGTTTTCACCAATTCAACCCTGAAATATACAAATTTTACCCACAGAAAAATAATTTTCAGTCTGGTTTTACCATGAGAAGCTGATTTCGTGTGTATGCAAATTAGTGCATACCGTAATTAATGATGCATGCCCTCATTTACATATCTAAACATCAAAATACAAAAAACATCCAATAATTTTTTTTTCTTCTCTTATCGTCAGTAATCAACTGAGAAAGTTTCAAGGTGATATCTACGATTTAATTTTTCAAGCCTATTCACCAGTAGTAGTCCTTACCTTAACAATATATTTATGCTAATTATGCAAATTGCCCAAAGTGCAACTTTGGGCAACCAAGCTAAATCCCCTTCATTTGACCTATAGATGACATTTCTGCAATAAAATATTAGGGTACTCAACATTTCTGGGTTCATGAAATCACGACTAGACTATAATGCAGAGGCTAGATATGGCTGCTGCCTAGGGGCCCCCACCTACCAGGGGCCCCCTGATTGGCCAAAAGTTTAAAAAAAATCCAAGATTGTGACAAGATACAATATTGAAAGATTAATCTGTGATGTTGAGTAGAGTTGGTAGATGTAGATGTTATCCTTAATTCCTAGCTAGCAGTTATGACACGGTCTATGTAAATGTATAAGGAAATTTGCCCTCTGGGGGGCCCCATAGCAATCTGTAGCCTAGGGGCTACAGTCACCTTAATCCGGCCCTGGTCATTCCCACTGTGTCCCGCCAACATGCTGCGGAGTCGGGACTACAGTTGCGAACATTCTAAAATATACCTGTATATACCAGAAATCATTCTTTCAGTTTGCCTTGAACTCTCCCCTGTGAAAGTTATGTTTTGTCATGATGAAAGCGTCTTTATGGATGCGCAGGTAAACGAGACTGTGGACGTGGCTCAGTGGTTTCAGTGGCCCAGTGGTTTCAGTGGCCCAGTGGTTTTGGTGGTTTCAGTCATTTCAGAAAGGGCATCAGCCACAGATGCTGATTACTGAGTCTCTGTGCGAAGAAGTCGCCCCTCACTTTAGTGTAAATGACGTGCGTATGCCTGAGGATCTGATGGGCAGAGTGACTCTCTGAGTTCACCTCCAGCACGTCTCTGGACACACAGCAGAGGACAGCAGGGCTGTACACATGGAGAGTTATAAAGAAGCGATCATTGGAATATCTTTGTCATGTCAGGAAGGGAGCATCCGCCTTGTGTGCAGGGATCCGTTTGGGGTGAACACTCCGTTCTAAAGAGCCTACTGTCCACTGCTGGGCTGTGATCTGGCTCAAGTTGAGGAGCAGAGGAGGAGCGCTGACCCCTGGTGGTCAGGAGATAGAAATGCAGGACATTGGAGATGACGTCTACGATGAAGTGGAGGAGCGCTGACCCCTGGTGGTCAGGAGATGGAAATGCAGGACATTGGAGATGAAGGTGGCAACGATGACGTGGAGGAGGCTGAAGACACAGGGTCTTTCTCAAATGCTAGGCCAGTGTCCTTCCAAGTGTATCAGCCTAATTAGTCACGCGCAGTGATTGGATACCCTTTATTAGTCACACCCAGTGATTGGATATTCTGTAGAGTTCACCAAAAAGTATCCAATCACTGGGCGTGACTAATTAGGCTGATACACTTGGAAGGACACTGGCCTAGCATTTGAGAAAGACCCACAGTCTGAACTCAACACACCTCTCTTCTGCGTGGTCTGTGTATACCTGTTACAAATATTTAACATTTTAGAATGCTATGTTTTGTTTGTCATGCATATTTATTTTTTGTACCTTACATTATACATTTTTAAAAAATCTATGTCAGGTCATTTTGTACAAGTATGCTTTATATTGTTTGTCAAGCATAGCTATTTATTTAATGAATGATAACTATTTTCTGAAAGCCGTTATTGTTGTACAATCCCCTACGTAATTGTACTTTTTAAAAAAATCAATGATGTAGTTTGTTTTGTAAAAGTTGTAACTATTTTAAATACTTTATATTGCTTATTTACATATTGCAAGTGTTTTGAAATTCCTCACATTCTTAACCTGGTATATTTTTGCATTTCTAAATCATATTCCTTAAATCAAGAGGTTCAGGAGGTTTCTATTTTCTTTTTACATTTTCTACTGTAATTCTAATAATTCATGCAGTAGAGGGTTAAGGCTGTTTTTCATGTAATGAAAAGTTTTTTCCACATTTTCTATTGCAAGAGGTGGACAGGTCTCGTTTGTTTTCCATAATATAAGATTATGCAACATGAATGCCAATTTCCGCTCTGAGCCGCATGTCAGGTGGGTTAAACAGGCTGCTAGGATACTCTACCTGCTGCTCTTGTTATTTGTCAGCTACGCTTCAAAAAAATATATAAAATCTGTGCAATTGTTAGATTTCTGGAATAGAAAAAAGAGAGTTTGGTAACACTTTATTTTAGGGATACATCTATTAGCACTAATGCATACAATGTTAATGCCTGCATACGTACCTTGTAAGGCATGTACTAAGCAAACGCTAAGGCCTACTAGGTCCTTACTAAGGTTAAATTGGTAATAAATCCCTTATTGTGCATGAACAAGACATTTTGCGAATACATGCTGATTTTGCTTTGTACATGCCTTACAAGTTACTTATACAGGCACATTGTATGTATTAGTGCTAATAGATGTATCCCTAAAATAAAGTGTTACCAAATATATATATATAAATAAATATAAATACTATAAACAAATTAAATCAGGATTCAGACACCCCCCTCCACTTTAGGCCTATACTCAGGATTTTCCCTCCACTTTAAGCCTATATTTAGACTGGGGAGTGCTCACAGTGGCAAAGTGGTCAGAAAGTGAATTGTAGATATAAGATCTTAAAGATTACAGTAGATATAAGATTGCAGTATATATTAGATTGCAGTAGTTTCTAGATTGCAGGAGATTCTAGATTGCAGTAGATTCTAGATTGTATTAGCTTTTAGATAGTGGATATTAGATTGTAGTAGATTCTAGATTGTCGATGTTAGATAGTAGATTGATTCTAGATTGTTTGTATAACGGGTCATGATGAGTGGATGGCACACTGGTGATCTATACTGCCCTACAATCTTAGAACGCAGTAACTCTGAAAACGGCAAACTGAGAAAAAAGGCTTCAAAGTTTTCCATATGGCGCGATAACTGTGTTGTCGGTAAATTGGTGGTGACCAGGCTTGTACGAAATTCCGAATGGAAAGAATTTAAATTCAAAGTAATGCCATAATACGAACACTAGGTGGTGGTGTTGTATGTACTTTCAATGGGTGGTGTAGATTAAATTCAAAGAAATTCAAGGTAATGGCACCACCTAGTGTTCGTATTATGGCATTATTTTGAATTGAAATTCTTTCCATTCGGAATTTCGTACAAGCCTGGTGGTGACACTTCCTGGTAATGCTTGTTTAGGATAGAAATTTAATGCACACAAAAAAACCCCCCAAAAAACAACATTTATGTGTCTTTTTGCCACAAAAAACAGAGTTACTGCGTTCTTGGCTGGTATTACTGGCACAAAATGGAGTTACTGCAGGAGTTACTGCGTTCTTAGCTTGTATTACTGTCTACTCCCAAACCAGTCCCATTGGAACGTGTAGCAGTAACTCGCCGATTTACAGCGTTTTTGTTTAACCTTTTTTGGGTCATTTTTGCAC
>NC_085858.1:58529050-58531550 GCF_034702125.1 Engraulis encrasicolus | reverse complement strand
AGCAACCATTATACTTCATGTTGTATTACATTAATTCTGCTATTATTCACCATTGTTATATAATTCGCTTGTCTAATGTACAGTCAGAAATGAAAATGAATAGGCCTAGGCCAGCCTATAGCAAATTAGGTCGTGAAATCATCATGAAGACACATTTGTATCAACATGCTCTCTATGGAGATGGATAAATGCTCATCCTGCCCAAGTAAGAAATCATAGGCCTGCCTACTACACCTGCCTAAGCACAACAGTCCAAAGCTCCTGTAAGAATGATAATGTTGTCATTTGTTGTGGTCGTTGCTGGAGCAAAAAAAAAAAGATAGACTGCACTGTCCGTTGCATAGTTCTAGTCTGACGCCCACTCAAGGAGATGCAGATGACTTTTTCAAACTCTAGTCACGCTGCCGTTTATACCGTATTTCAAAACAGGCGCGTCATGCAGACATTGGTAGCCTAATCGTTTGGCTCGCGGTCAGCTGCACATAGACTACTGTACGGATTTCATGTAATCTTTCAGCACACTGGACAAGCTCGCAGGCAGCAGGTGCATTGCTTATCAATATCAAAATCTCGGGGCTTACCGAAAGCATAAAGGTTCGCTTGGTGCCCTATCTGGCAAATTAAACCAAGACCAAACAGGTCTTAGGATTGTTTCCTTTTGGCATTAGCTACGTTTCAGTGGAACCGCTAAATATTTTAAAACGCGTTTAACTGCTAACCTGTTAGTAGCTGAGGAGGTAACCGCCTGCTGTATCTTGCCCTTCAGGTGGCTAACAAGTGCCGCTGCTTCGCCCATATCGGACGGACACATCACAACTTTCGTCCTCTCCAGCCATTGCTGATCATCTTTTCAGAAAGTTAAGCCGCGCATTGTTGAAGTAACACTTCGCGACATGCTGTAATATCGTATAGAACCACATTTCTTTTCTAGGATTAGAGCTATGATCACCTCTCACCACCACGCACACACTACATCTAGCTCGCGCGTTACGAGGCGGGTTGCCAGGTGTGACTGATTTCTAGCGCCAAAAACGCTTGAAACCCGCGTGGAGCCATTACAAAATGCGTTATTTGTAAGGCTGTAACGATATTGCATCGAACCGAGGGATCGCGGTACGCAGACCCACGAACCCCTATCGCGAACCTTCCTTGCAGAATCGCGATGCGCCCTTTTAAAGTTGTTACCCCTCAGTAGAAAACAGCAGGATACAGGCAAATGCTTGCATATGCGCTTTTAATGCTTGTATGTGCGCTCAAAGACAATTAGAAACGGGGCGCAGATGAGCGAGTAACACTTCCATTCACCCCTCTCTCCTGTAAAATGTTCCGCCCAACCAGCACGTGCATTGGTTGTTCATTGCCTGAGCAACCTCCGCGACCGCGAGACTAAAAACTTGGGCAAACGTCGGAAGGTAAAGCACAGAAATGAACAACAGACCAAGAAGGCTTTATCAAACGTGTGAAGATTTTTTTGATTCATGCATGCGCCGATGTTGAGTGGAGATAGACGTTGAGCGGAGAGAGAGAAAGAGTGCGAGAGAGCGAGATGCTCCGCCTGGCCAAATTTGAAAGAGCTTTGAAAGAGTTCTATACGCTCACAAGAGAGTGTCTGAAGTCGGGCGAACGTTGAGGTCGATGTGGATATTAGGCAGCGCATTATATCCTCCCCACATTGAAAGCCTACCTAGCGAAAACATGCTCCATTTCAAAATGTCAAATCACAAAACCAAACAAAGGACAACGTGCGTGTTGCATACTGAGGTTCATTTCGAGTTTTGTTTGTATAAGCGTGTGCGCGCTGCTGCACGATCAAAACAGTTACAAAAATATTAAACATCAAAATTAAGTGTTGCATTTCTGTAAGTAACTTAATACAACATGTTTCCTGACGAAATATGACCAGTGTTGTTTTCAGTTAATGTTTGGATATTAATTGGATAATGTTTGATAATGTGAGACAGTTGTTGGCTACCTATAGGCCTACTGGAACCTTGACCCATCTCTCTCCATCTCTGTCTCTCACACATGGTCAGCATCTCAGCATGATATGATATAAGCCTATTAGTAATAGGCCTAAGCCTATTTTTCCTTGGTTAACTAATATCCCTTATTTCTCTGTGTTGTGCTTTGATGTCAACACCTGGGGAACAGGTTGCAGTGGTAGGCCTATATCTGCAACATCATTTAGTAGACCTAAAAAAATAATGCAGAATGTAATGTAAATGCAAAAAGAAAGCATAGGCCTATATATAAATATAGACCATAATTTATTTTCTTCTTATTTTTTTCCCTTAAAAAAAATAAAATTGTGTGGCGTATCGAACCGTGGGTCATATATCGTGATACAAACCGAATCGTGGGTTGGGTGTATCGTTACAGCCTTAGTTATTTGAAACCCACTCAATTTGGCAACACATGGTTAGGCAGACGCAGCCTGCACTAGACAACATTTCCACGAAAACTCGGACATTTAGATTTTATTACGCCGTGGCATCAACTT
>NC_085858.1:58484050-58524050 GCF_034702125.1 Engraulis encrasicolus | reverse complement strand
TGTGTGTGTGTGTGTGTGTGTGTTACAGTACCTGGTGTGTGTGTGTGTGTGTGTGTGTGTGTGTGTGGTGCGTGTGTGCGTGTGTGTGTGTGTGCTACATTACCTGGTGGTGACTGAAGAACAGTAGGGCTCCATTATACGTCAGCTCTCTGGCCTCCGCATACTTGGACTGTGACATATACCTGCACACACACACGCACGCACGCACGCACACACACACACACACACACACACACACACACACACACACACACACCAGGTATTGTAACAAAAACACACACACACACACACACACATTATTCTTCCCATCACCAGCCACAGCTGTGCTTGTGCATGCTATTTGTGTGTGTGTGTGTGTGTGTGTGTGTGTGTGTGTGTGTGTGTGTGTGTGCGTGAGAGAGAGTGAGTGAGTGAGTGTGAGAGAGAGAAACAGAGAGAGAGAGAGAGAGAGAGAGAGAGCGAGAGAGAGAGCGTGAGAGAGAGAGAGAGAGAGAGAGAGAGAGAGAGAGAGAGATAGAGAGAGAGATCTGACTTTGGCTAAATGTATGCAAGCATGTGCTATATGGTTAATGCCGGTATTGGTGTATTTACTGTATGCATTTATGCAACTGGACACCTTAATTTCCCACAGGATTAATACATGATATTCTACTGTACTCTACTCTACTCTACCATACTCTACTCTACTCTACTCCTCTTACCCCCCCCCAAGCTGTAGCCTCGCCAGCACATGCACATTTACTGCTAAAAGTCACAACGAGGACCAAGATAGCCTCGCGAGCCACCCTACGAATCAAATGGTGGTATTATGGGGTGGTCAGGACCAGGCTACCCCCCCCCCTTCCCCATCACAACAAGGGTAGCCTCGCGAGCCACCCTACGAATCAAATGGTGGTATTATGGGGTGGTCAGGACCAGGCTACCCCCCTGTATCATCTCCATCAAGCTTTCATCATGCCCTGTCCTAAAGGCAGCGCTTACCAGCTAAAGTAGACAGAGAGGTAGTGTGGTCTTCTGGATGGGCGCACTCGAGGGTGTTGTTCTGGCTGTAAAGGTGGTCAATTGGCCAGCAGGTTGGCCATGTTTGTTTGCATTATATTTGTGGAAAAAGTGGTGGGCACAGCCGGACATTTGATTTCAAAATGTCAAAAGTGGGGACATGGACACGTCACGTCCCACCCCATCCACATCTCAAAAGTGGGGACATCTCACAATGGGATGCAGGAAGTGGGGTGCTCCGGGTGCTGCAGCACCCCCCTAATAATTTCAAAGTGAGATGTAAAGAAAAAATGGTAATGTTTAGGCTAAAACATATGAGGAAGTTAGTCAGATGGGATTCGCCATTCCTCACCCGAAAATTGATTAGTATGCAGGAAATTGCATCTAAAAAACTCATTTTTTTTTCCCCAGACCCTCCACCCATCATAGCACCCCCTGGTCAAAATGACTTCCTGTGTCCCTGTGGTATGGGCACGTCCTCAGTCCTCACCATCCACACCTAAACATTTACCCCCATGGGTCCACCGACTTGCATTAGTCCAAACAGCAGGGCTGCTGGCTATAGCGTAGCTAGTTATAATTCTAACTCGCCAGGTGGCTAAGACGAAATCACATGATAGTACCCACAGCACTAGGTCACTTTGGTGGCCGGAAACATTTGATTTCTACCGTTCTCCTTGACTCGTTCGTGTCGAGTGTCAGTCAGGACAGATGCAAAAAAGTGACAGGTCGTTTTGCTGTTGACACCCAACCCACCCAGCTGCTAGCTTGCTAGCTAACAGCACCGGTGTCACTGTCAGCAGGTATTCCACAACACAACTCTTCCAACCTCACCGTCACTGACCGAACCGTGAAATATACGCAGTTGAAGCACCTCTGCTCAACTACTCATCGACACCTGACACCCCCCAAAAAACCCAGGCCATTTGTAATATAGACTACATGCAGTTGTCAAAACCAAACGGGGGCTTCCACTGTGATGTGTTAGCTGCTGCATTAGCGCAGCTAGTTCGTGATAATGGATACAGGTAAAGTTGTTCATTGGTGTTTGCATTTAAACGGTGAATTCATTAGGCTTGATTGTGCAACAGACACGGAACAGACAGGACAGTGAAGAGTCGTTTCACAGATCACACTAGAACGGTTACAGTTCAGTTCAGTGTTAAATAAATAAATAGTGCCTAGCTAGGTTGGTGCCCCGATCCTAGCATAGATGCCTAGCTTGTTGCGGAGGCTTTACCTGACTGACAGGCTGAAGTGACCACACAAAATGCTCAGCAGACAGAGGAGGCGGGACCAACCCCTACCCTCAACCAATCACAAACAAGGGAACTAGTTCTAAGTTCGGTCGAAGAGTGGAAGGCTCTGGAAGCAGAGAGAGAGGCCCTGGGAACGCTAACTGAAGGCAACCCCAACACACTTGTTCTTCTGCGAAGAAGCTGCCTTACCTAAAAAATAACGTCCGGTACATTTGATGAGCTTCATAGTAGTCTCCTCTTTCAACGCTGGCGCGAAGTTTGCCTTCCACCCTCTGCACTCCGCCTCGATTCCTCGCACTGCTGGAGCTTTTCGAGCCCTCCTGCTCCGTCATGGTTGTGTGTGTTGTGTGTGTCCGGCTAGCTGCTAGCTAACTAGAGCTAGCTCCCCTTTCACTCGCCGAGCTCCCACTGCACTGGCCCGAAGCTCCTGCAAGTCAAGAACAGAGAAAGGCGAAGCATGGACTGGTCCTTCCCTCTTGCCGTAGTAGCCGTCAGGCTGTCAGCACACAGGATAGGCCCAGATGATAGGCTACTGCTGTGAAAGAGATTACTGACTCATATATATTTGCACATAAAATAACATTAACAACAACAATAATAATAATAATAATAATAATAATAATAGGCCTAACTAGAAATACACTCAGGGAGGGCAGACGTCCACCAAGGAAGCTGTTTGATAGAACATTTGACCAGAGGCCTTCTATTGCATGGGAACTATTAGACAAGAAAATATTTGATGTTAACATTTTTTCCAAGTCTTTCTGCCTTGTTTTTTTTTAGTTAGAAACTGGAATGTCAAAATTCGCCCTAACCTGCAATGGTGAAGAATCTTTTTTTTTTTTTTTTAAGCCCTGCATTCAGATAAGATCACGGTAATTTAGCCACTTGTTCCTTTTGTCAGACTCGTTTCCAACAACGACTCCACAAAATATCATCAAAATCCGTTCACGACTTTTTGAGTTATCCTGCTGACAGTCAGACAAAGAGATAGACAAACCTGTGACCGAAAACATAACTTCTTTGGCAGAGGATAACAACAACATTTGTAATAATCATCTCAGCTATAGGCCTATGTGTGAATACTAGACAAGGAATACTGATCTGAATTAACATGGAGTTGTTTACTATTATTTTGCGTTTGAGTGTTGGAATACTTGTTTACCAATGTGCTGCCAGGATTTTCTCAGGCACTAGGCCGTGGCAGCACATCACCCCCGTACTCAGACAGCTACACTGGCTCCCTGTCAAGTCTCGGATCATCCACAAAGTTCTTCTTCTCACCTTCAAGTCTCTCAATGGTCTGGCACCCCACTACCTTGCCGACCTCCTCCACTCCTATGACCCTATGCAAAACGACCTTGGGTGTTTAGAAAGGGGCAATATAAAACAAAGGTATTATTATTCTCTCTCTCTCTCTCTCTCTCTCTCTCTCTCTCTCTCTCTCTCTCTCTCTCTCTCTCTCTCTCTCTCTCTCTCTCTCTCTCTCTCTCTCTCTCTCTCTCTCTCTCTCTCTCTCTCTCAAATCAAATCAAACAACAAAGCTTTATTAGCATGAATGACTCTCTCTCTCTCTCTCTCTCTCTCTCTCTCTCTCTCTCTCCTCTATTTGGTAAGCTACAGACTGTATCAGTCACCAGTGCTCACTAGATGAGATTATTATATTGTCTCAGTGTCACCTCAACTGATGCGGACAGATTTTGGTTTTAGACCGATTGACAGGCTGGGGGTGGTGACATGCATGATTGGGTCACGTGGTGGTTAGATTGGGAGGCCTATATCACCTGGCGCTGGGGGAATATGGCGTGGTGGTTAGATTTGTATATCACTTGGCGCTGGGGGAATCACGTGGTCAGAGGCGATTCTAGGGTCAGGTGGGGCCCCAAGCGAAAAACCAAAAGAATGAGCATTTTAACCAAATTCACCACTACTGTGGAAAAATGTGGGCGGTTATTCACTATCTAGGGTCTTCGGGGCCCCAAGCGGCTGCCTGCCTTGCCTGGTGGCAAGATGCACCTCTGCACGTGGTGGTTAGATTGGTATATCACCTGGCGCTGGGGGAATATGGCGTGGTGGTTAGATTTGTATATCACCTGGTGGTTAGATTAGAATATGGCTGAATAGTAGTAGTGGAGGGCAGGTGGCTAGGGAGAGCCAACTTTTGCTGACCACATAAATTGTAGGTTACATTTTAGGAAATATGACCACGATGCTTTTACTTGAAGCTTATTTGCACAGCGCCTTGCCCTTGGCACATTTGCACCTTTGCACACTGCTTTGGGATGTCTGGATTTTTTTTCGATGGAAACATATGTAACTTTATTGTAATTGTTACTCTTACACTTGTTGAAGTTGAAGCACATCCCAAAAACAAAGGCTGGCTGTAGTTTTGGGGTGAGGATTCTACACACTTAAAATCCTTTTTTCTTTCTTACTTTTTCTAAAAAAATATATTCCATGGCAGTCCATGTCTTGATCACATGTTAATGATATGGTAGGTAGAGCATTGATTTGGTAACCTGGTTCTCTGCGAGCTCACAAAGTTGAGCAGAAATGCTCAAAGGGTCTGTGTGAGAGCTAGGCTATTGGTTTGGTAGTGTTATGTCAGCATTTGAGGCAGAGTGTGCGCACACACACACACACACACACACACACACACACACACACACACACACACACACACACACACACACACACACACACACACACACACACACACACACACAAACTAAAAGGTTATAAACACACTGCACACGCACACTGCACACGCACACATTTAAGCAGTAATTATTAGGCAGTAGGCCCTATCCCACTTTAGGGCGTTCTACACTATGATGGCCACTAGATGACAGCAGCTCCCCTTGAATACCAGAGCAGGATATGAATACGTCCAGGAAGTGGAACGCCACAGGTACAAACAAAACTACTGAGTGGCACCTGATGAGCTGTTGTTGACGTTCACCTCTCGCAAAATACTTTAGAACATTTCTGAAGCGATGGCAAGTAACCAGGACATTTTCATGTGTCCTATTTGTTTGGATCTTCTGAAGCATCCTGTGACTCTCAACTGTGGACACAATTTCTGTTTGGATTGTATTGGGGCTTGTTGGGATAAGGAAGAAGTGAAGGGCGTTTACAGCTGTCCCCAGTGCAGAGAGACTTTCACTCCGAGACCCGTTTTAAAGAAGAATCATGTTTTCTCCGAGCTTGTAGATCAAATGAGGAAGAGCAGAATACAAACTGCAGCTGCTGTTGAATGTGCTGCTGGACCTGGAGATGTGGCCTGTGACGTTTGCACCGGGAGAAAACTCAAAGCTGTCAAGTCCTGTCTGGAGTGTTTGGTATCCTACTGTGACACTCATTTGAAAGTTCATGATGAAGTTAACCCAGGCAGGAGTCACACCATTGTCGATGCCACGGGCCAACTACAGGAGAGGATCTGTCCCCATCATAAGAAGGTTTTTGAAATCTTCTGTCGCACCGACCAGAGTTGCATTTGCTATCTATGTACGGTGGACGATCATAAAGGCCACGACACGGTCACGGCTATGGCAGAGTGGAGTCATAAAAAGGTAAGAAGTGGAAATAAAAGCATACTTGTGTATCCCTCATGCACGCCTTCATAACCTACAGCTTAAGTAATACGTCTTTTCTTTGGACTTCTTGGATGCACACAAGAGTGTGTTTATTAGATGAAAGGGTTCAATGTCTGACATTCAGTAAAACATTGACAGGTTAACTTCAGTAGGCCTATAGCTTCCGTCCTGACAAATAGGTTCTTCTAGTCTGTCTCCTGTTTAAAGGAACAGTCCACCATTTTCTTTTTTAAATGTTCACATATTTGCAGTATTTCATGAATGTAGGCCTACATATCATGTTTGTCTATGTGTTTGCATTGCCTACTTTAACAGTATAGCCAAATTAATTTTAGCAATGCAAGTCTATGGGAACAAGCAAAACATTTGCAAATGTAATTATAAACTACTTTAAAATGTATGTAGCCTAACAGTCCTGTGATCACGTGTGGCTTGATGCTAACGTTCCCATTTACTTCCAGTGATTATGCTAAGCTATACTAATAATTCTGATCCAATCTAAGTAGCCTACTGAAAACACTGAGAAGAAAATTATATGCACATTAATGAATAATGCTTGGAGATACTGCAAATATGTGAAAATCAAAAATGGGTGGACTGTTCCTTTAATGTCTTGCTGAGATAACGTTGTATCAACTGTTGTGAATAGTCGCTGCCACTTCACCTCACTCTACAATGCAACCTACAGCTCCCTCAGAAATACACTATCAACTCACCATCTGTTTGATTCCTGGTGGTTCAGGATGGTTTGGGGAAGAACCAGACAAGATGCCAGCAGATCATGCAGTTGAAGGAGAAGGAGCTGCAGGAGCTGAGGAAGGCTGTGGAGACTCTCAAGGTGAGAACTGACCAGAGGAGTAGACAATCTGCAGCAATATTTTTTTAGTCATTTGTCTACTGCCAAAAGGTAGGCTACACTACATATGCAATACATTCCCCTCCACTTGAGCACAGAGCAAACTTGCAACCCTCCACTCACACTGTGTGTTTCTCTATGACCCTCCACTCACACTGCCATTGTGAATTGTGTGGCACAATTGTTTTTCTTTTTTTTTAATTATTTGAAAAAATAACTAATTCCATGCGTATGTGTGTCTGTGTCTTTGTTTTTGTTTTTGTGTCTGTGTCCTCTCAGTCCAGTGCACAGACAGCAGTGAAGGAAAATGAGAGGATGTTTGCTGAGATGATCCGCTCCATTGAGAGAAGGTGCTCTGAGGTGACAGAGCTGATCAGAGCTCAGGAGAAGGCTGAGGTGAGTCGAGCTGAAGGACTCCTGAAGCGTTTGGAGCAGGAGATTGCTGAGCTGAAGAGGACAGAGGCTGAGATGAAGCAGCTTTCACAGACACAGGATCCCATCCATTTCCTCAAGGTAGACAATATTACTTTTTAGAGGGTTCAAAACATGGCTGAACACAGTGGCGATACAGCCCTGTTAATGTCCTGCTGATCAAGGGTTCATGTAGGTCTACCTCACCCTAGTGTCTGTGTTTCTCTGTGCAGAACATTGTGTCCATCACCGGGAGACCTTACAGCACAATTTCAACCAGCGTGACCTTCAGCCAAAACTTCTCCTTGGAGCCCCTGAAGAAATCTGTGTCTGCACTGAAGATGCAGCTGGAGGAGAAATTAGAGTCAGTCTTCAAGCAGGAAATAGTCAAGATATCTGCAGCAGGTTTGACAAAAAATAAGAATTATTATTATTTCCAATTTGCCGTTTAAGATGGGACATTTCCATTTGATGTTTTTTTTTTTTTTTTTAAATCCTGAAGCAGTTACAAATGTCCAGATCATCCAGAGCATACAATGTGAGTCCTCATCACACACACACACACACACACACACACACACACACACACACACACACACACACACACACACACACACACACACACACACACACACACACACACACACACACACACACACACACACACACACATCACTATATGTGTGAATGGTTTTACATAATTCAGATCACAATTGTCTTCTTAGACGTAGGTACTGTAGATTACATAACTGAAGAATAATAGTAGATCAAAACACTTACAGCCCAGACCTCACAGGATGATGCGTGTGGGTGAATGTGTGTCTGTGTTGGTCTGCAGATCCTGATCCTGAACTCCCAGTCAGAAGAGCACACAGTAAGGATCTCCTGCCACCAAGCAGTAAGTCTTGAAGTAAAGGTGCCCTGCCACCAAGCAGTAAGTCATGAAGTAAAGGTGCCCTGCCACCAAGCAGTAAGTCTTGAAGTAAAGGTGCCCTGCCACCAAGCAGTAAGTCTTGAAGTAAAGGTGCCCTGCCACCAAGCAGTAAGTCTTGAAGTAAAGGTGCCCTGCCACCAAGCAGTAAGTCTTGAAGTAAAGGTGCCCTGCCACCAAGCAGTAAGTCTTGAAGTAAAGTTGCCCTGCCACCAAGCAGTAAGGCACTACCAAAGAGGCTTGAGACAAGAGGGCTTACTCACGTCATAACAGCGTAGTAGGAAATGATGGCGAGGGGAGTACGGAAATGTTATTCACTGTGGAACAGGTCATAGGACAGCGTGAATGTCTGTCAGCTGTCCTTAATTACCCCCAGCAATTACTGCTGACCAACAGCTGCCGTTACTTGGCCACAAATTATCCATCATGGTGTCGCCCCCACTGACCATGTGCAAGGGAGTACGAAAATGGCATCCATCGCACCCACTGACCAATGACCATGCGCAAGGGAGTTAATTTTCCATCCACTCGTGTCCTCAGGCAACGCCCCCGTACTACACCGTGGCCAATGCATTCCCCGCCAAGAGATTGTTCTTTCTCTTGAGTTTCTTTGGTCACTACTGAGGACCTCCAACAGCCTCCACAGCACTGTAGTAGCCATACTATAATCAGTAAAATCACTGGAAGGATCTTGACATCAATTCTGGATGTGAGCCAGTGCAGTGAGGCTAAGTCAAGACTGGATTAAGAAATACCTGAAGACAGAGTTTTCAAAGCTATTATATCTCATTGTAATAAAAACGGGCCTAGCATTTCTATTGTATCACTCATAAACTGTCAATCACCATATTTTTCTAACCTTTCCTTGCTATTTTTACATACTAGAAAACGAATACCTGTGGTATTTCAAATTGAAAGACATGTGAAGTACTCACTTCTTTTGCTTGTAATGCTGAACTATTTTGTGCTAGAAATTATGGCTATAAAGCCCACATGATTGATCCTGGCCCCTGATCACAGTCAGGAACGATAATGTGGCCCCCAGAGAAAAAAGTTTGGGGACCCCTGTTTTACAGGTAGCTTACATTTCTGGCGTTTAGGGCACGCGATCGGTGGCAACAGTATCACAGCATATAATGTTTGGTGCTGTTGCTTACCTGAAATATTAGCTAAACCGAACCTCATTCCTCTTACACTATTTCTGCTGGAGCTTTTCCTTGCTGTCTTGCAAAATTAACGGTTCAGTGCTCGTTGTCTCATTTCTACTTCAGGGTGAATTGGGACAAAACCAATGGTGAGGAGATTCTGAAACTATGGCGGCCAAATTTGGCGGCCCGCCTTAGTTTTCTCTTTGTATGGGAAACAATGGTGTCACTTTGTCTTCTCACTTTTGTCAAGTGATCTTCACTGCTCTGATTGAAAGTAGAGCAATATTGTTGTGGTGCCCATGCATATATCTTGACCAATGTTTTCTGTCTCAGTGTCTGATGACCAGGCTCTTATCGCTGAACCAGTGACCAGAGAGGACTTCTTACAGTGTGAGTTGTGACACATGCACACACACACACACACACACACACACACACACACACACACACACACACACACACACACACACACACACACACACACACACACACTATCAGAACTAAAAACTATTTTCCTGTCTTCTCCGCCATCAGATTCCTGTCGCTTCACTCTGGATCCAAACACAGCACACAGAACCCTCCATCTGTCTGAGGGGAACAGGAGGGTGGCGAGGAGAGATGAGGCCCCCCAGTCATATCCTGATCATCCAGACAGATTTGAAGAGCAGTGCCAGGTGCTGTGTAGAGAGGGTGTGTCGGCACGCTGCTACTGGGAGGTTGAGAGGAGTGGAGCGGTTGGTATAGCAGTGTCATATAAAAGCATCAGCAGGAAAGGAGAGCGTGTTCAGTGTTTGTTTGGATATAATGATCAGTCCTGGAGTCTGTACCTCTTCAGCTCATACTCCAATTTCTGGCACAATTATAAACCCACTAAACTCCCTCTAGTGGCCAGCTCCAGAATAGGAGTGTATGTGGATCACAGGGCAGGAAATCTGGCCTTCTACAGCATCTCTGGAGACACAATGACCCTCCTGCACAGAGTCCACACCACATTCACACACACTCTCTACCCTGGGTTTAATATACATCCTCGATCGTCAGTGAGGCTGTTGTGAGGCCCCTACAGGCAAGTGCTGCTACTGTGGGGCCTCTGCTTTCCGCAAAACACACGCACACAAACACACACACACACACACACACACACACACACACACACACACACACACACACACACACACACACACACACACACACACACACACACAAACACACACACACACACACACACACACAGAGAGAGAGAGAGTTTAGTACTTTTATTTGGATCGTCACACAGGGAAGCATTTATGTACATGTCCAAGGCTTCCAAACACAAGAACAATTAACTTGCCGTTATACCCCATATTCATGATTGATTCAAGTAGTGGCTGGTACTTAAGCATTTTGTCATTAAAACAAGTGTCCATATATACAGTTGTGCTCATATGTTTACATACCCCAGCAGAATAAACGCTTTCTCTGCAATTTCTCACAAAATATGAAGGATTACACAAAACCTTTTTTTTCACTCATGGCTAGTGACTGGCTTAAGATATTTATTAGCAATATTCTGTGTTCACTCTTTCAAAAGCATGATCACAACCCAAACTACCCAAATGACCCTGTTCAAAAGTTTACATACCCTAGTTTCTGATGCTGAATATTGCCCTGTTTAACATCAGGGACCGCTCTAAATTGTTTGTGGTAGTTGTGGATAAGGATCTTAATGTTCTCAGATGACAGAACAGCACATCTTCCAGGCAGAATGGTTGTTTCCTATAATATCTTTGGGTGTCTTGCTGGAACCTCACATTTGAGGTTTCCCCTGAGTGGCTCAATGATGTTGAGATCAGGAGAGTGAGATGGTCGCTCAAAAACCTTCATTTTATTCTTTCTGAAGCTAATGACGGGTTGATTTGGCTTTCTGTGTCGAAATATTGTCATGTTGGCACCGTTGGAATTTCAATTCAGAAATGCAATATGAGGAGTTTGGTTGGAATCAAGCCAATGGGCAAGGGAATCATTGCATTGCAATGATCATTGCAAGGGAAATTGTTCAGGAGGCATAGGACAACCAAAAAATAACTTCAGGTGAAATATAGGACAACATGAAAAAATGTTGGCACTTGAGGAAAGATGGGCTGTTGGGGGTTGCCAGGAGAAAGCCATTACCACAAAAATGCAAACATGTTATTTTGCATATGATACACCAAATAGCACAGTGAGAAGCATCAAAATGCCTGTGATAAAGTCATTTGGAAAAATGAGATCAATATGGAACTTTTTTAGGCCACTATTAACAGTACCATTTGGAGAACAGTCAATGGAGCCTATGATGAAAGTTACACCATACCCTTCTGTGAAACATGGTCATGGACCACTGATTTCATGGGGACATTTGAGTTACAAATGCATTATACTTTTGATCCATACTCGCAGAATGATGAATACATTGCCCTGTGAAAAATACTGGAGGAAACTTGACACACATCAGCCTTGAAGCTGCACATGGTCCATTGTTTGGACATGCCAACATGACAATATTTCAACACAGAAAGCCAAATCAACCCGTCACTAGCTTCAGAAAGAATAAAATGAAGTTTTTGAGCGACCGTCTCACTCTCCTGATCTCAACATCATTGAGCCATTCAGGGGAAACCTCAAATGTGAGGTTCCAGCAAGACACCCAAAAATATTATAGGAAACAACCATTCTGCCAGGAAGAATGTGCTGTTCTGTCATCTGAGAACATTAAGAGCCTTATCCACAACTACCACAAACATTTTAGAGCGGTCCCTGATGTTAAACAGGGCCATATTCAGCATTAGCAACTAGGGTATGTAAACTTTTGAACAGGGTCATTTGGGTAGTTTGGGTTGTGATCATGCTTTTGAAAGAGTAAACACAGAATATTGCTAATAAATATCTTTAGCTAGTCACTAGCAATGAGTGAAAAAAAAGGTTTTGTGTAATCCTTCATATTTTGTGAGAAATCGCGAAGAAAGCGTTTATTCTGCTGGGGTATGTAAACATATGAGCACAACTGTAAATCAAAAGAGCAGCCTATTTCCACAGTGGTCACGGTTCTATTTGTTTCATCAATGATGGTAATGTCAGGAGCGTTAGGGATATTATCTAACTGAACGTCTCTACACACTACTAACCAAAATCTTCTACTAACCAAGATAATGTACATTAAAATAGTCAAATCTAATTTCTCCGACACATAATGTCTGACGTCTGTACTCTACTGTAGATAAAGTCAATACATTGTAAAGTGCATTGATATTTGTATTAATATCTTCCGTTGTATCGGCAGAAGATGGAATACTTGATGATCAATATGAACATATGTACATTATTGTCTCATTGTTACTTTGCACAGAATATAATGAAATAAAAGAGAAATCTAAAT
Source organism: Engraulis encrasicolus (assembly GCF_034702125.1). Classification (NCBI taxonomy): domain Eukaryota; kingdom Metazoa; phylum Chordata; class Actinopteri; order Clupeiformes; family Engraulidae; genus Engraulis; species Engraulis encrasicolus. Next base: position 58,511,456 of record NC_085858.1, on the reverse strand, counting down.
AGCAAACTCAAACTTGTGCTGTGATGATGGCGAAACGAATGTGTCTGTGTCTTGGGGGGGGGGGGGGGGGGGGGGGTGGAGTGGAGGGGTGCTGCTCCTGTCTGGCATCAGGATGAATAATATTTTTGGATAATTTAAAAGAGTGACAGAATTGATGTATCATTTTTTTGTGATAACTTTTTATTAGGTTTTTAATAAACAAAAAAAACATAAAACAAACAAACAAACAAAGCGTCATCCTCATAACATGAAGTCAGGGAATAGTGGACAAAGAGAGAGAGAGAAAAAAGGGGGGGGGTGTTGTCATCCAATGGTGCTGTAACCAAAGAAAATTGTCCAAGGATGGGTGCAGGCCTAACTCAAGAGCCTCTAAAAAGTTCAGACAGTTCACAAACAAAATGTCCCCAAGCTGACATTTATCATCCAGTTGACTAAATTCAAGTTCTTATCATGCCAGTACTGTAACTCAAAATTGTTTTTAGCTGCTGATGAATGATCCTCCTCTAAATTATTTTCAATGCAAGACTGTGTCATCATTTAATGATAATTTGCTTATAGGTTATACCAGGCACGTGCACTCCAATACGGCAGGGGAGGCACGGCCTCACCAGCCAGATCTGAGAATGATGAGCTGCAGTAAACGTGAATAATAATAACAATAACATCTATTGTTTTCGAGCATCTGCACCATAACTACCATTTGAGCAGTATTTAAACAGTTTCACTCATTTTCAATCATTTCCGTGGCCAAAATAATAATATTTGCCCATTTCATGTCAAATTGCTCCGAATACGGTGAATTTGGGGCAACTCTGAACTGGCCTCACCCCGGATTGCGCAATCCCTCCTTAACAAGCTTCAGCGCATGCGCCATTTTGCTCGTTCTGTGAAAGCAACCTGGTAATATTGTATTAAACGTTTTTATACACTTAATAGAAGTATGTATGGTGTGCCCTCAATTCCTGATAATGTTCTACTATTTTCTACGTGTGATTATCATTTCTTTACTCTGAACGCTTTGGCATAACGCCCACTGAAATATACAATGGTGAGGCGAGGAGTAGCCTGGCCGCAGACTCCTTCTGGCATTGAGAGTATTGCTGGCCAGTTACGTCATAGCGAATCTGAAGTTCACAGCCAGTCGGTGTTGTTAGCTAGCTTGTTCACTTTGTCTGCTACAAGTGGATTTCATAACGAAACTAAGAGCATTCTCAAAGTTGGATTTCCAAGAGGAAAATATGCGATAAAGAATGGAGGACCGACAGAGCTGAAGGGTTTGCTACTGCAGGTGGTCAGAAGGTTATAACTACCCGATCATTTCAAAGTGAGTTCTACAACAGAAACTATTTTTGTTTCCCCTGTGTCCCGTTTGCAACCGGCGAGAATGTGTGGAAGACCATTCGCATGGAATTGTACGACTTAACAATTTACTAAGGACTAAGGAGCCTCACGAAACACAAATCCTCGCGGCTACTCATATTCATATTCAATGCCAAATTGCTTTGGACGTTTGGGGCGTCTCGAATAGATGTGGCTTTGGATGGACAGCACAGGCTAAAGCAACGTTAGCATGCGCAACGCCAAAGTGGAAAAGAGCGGCGCATGGACCTGATGTACGAGATGAAAGGTAAGATCAGTGTTTCCTATGTGTGTGAAGCCTGTGTTTGTGAGACCCGTGGGGAGATAGAGAATCCGCCGTGATTCTCTCTGGTGTGGTGGTAGCTTTTGTGATCTGAACAGGATTCTCATGTGCCCTGTAACTGTTTGTAAAGTTGAGTAGGCTACAGGGTGCCGTTGAGGTAAATCAAATATACCCGTGTAACTACAAGACTCTGATCTAATTCCAAAGTGTAGGCATAACATAAAGGACAGTCCCAAAATATTTGGTGACCATATCGAAGCTTGTGTAGTAATCTATGTTTAAATGTTGACATTCGCTTCCTGCCACACCTTTGTCCCACATCGTTTGCCATAGCCTCGTACAAGTAGATGTAGGCCTACATTTGCACGAGAATCCGGTGCTTATCACAAACGCTATCACACCAGTTTGTTCGCCGTGGTGCTCAGCGGTCTATATGACACCATGTTTTGAATCCTGTGTGTGTGTGTGTGTGTGTGTGTGTGTCTTCCATTGAGCATCCGCCGTGATGTGGTTTATGTGAGACCACTGTTTGAATCCTGTGTGTGTGAGAGCAGTGGGCTGTGAAGGAGCGTACACTCTTCACTACTCTCCCCTCCTCCTCTCCTCTCCTCTCCTCTCCTCTCCTCTCCTCTCTTTTCCCATCTCCTCTCCTCTCCTCTCCTCTCTTTTCCCATCTCCTCTCCTCTCCTCTCCTCTTCCCTCTTCTCCTCTCCTCTTCTCTCTTCTCCTCCTCTTCTCTCTTCTCCTCTCCTCTCCTCTTCTCTCTTCTCCTCTCCTCTCCTCTCCTCTCCTCCCCTCTCTTCTCCTCTCCTCTCCTCCCCTCTCTTCTCCTCTCCTCTCCTCTCCTCTCCTCTCCTCTCCTCTCTTCTCCTCTCCTCCTCTCTCCTCTCCTCTCCTCTCCTCTCCCCTCTCCTCCTCTCCTCTCCTCTCCTCTTCTCTCCTCTCCACTACTCTCCTCTCCTCTGCTCTGCTCTCCAGCTCTCTCAGCCGTGATGCTGCTGTTTGTCCACATTACTGCTGTGTGGTTTATGTGAGACCACTGTTTGAATCGTGTGTGTGTGTGTGTGTGTGTGTGTGTGTGTGTGTGTGTGTGTGTGTGTGTGTGTGTGTGTGTGAGAGAGAGAGAGAGGGAGAGATCTAATAGCATTTTCTCTACGGAAATGCAGCATGTTTTATTTTGTAGGCCTGCCTTATGTTAAGAAAGCTATGACATACGAAACTTATCGGTAGGCCTATTTGGTAAATTTACTAAAATGTACTTATACTGTAGCTGTAGTATTATATATTTGCCTCACCAGCCATAAAGTTGACCGCACCTCACTGGGTTATACATAATTAATATTTATTACTAATATTTATTTAAATTAAGAAAAGCATTAACTGTGACTAAAATCTGGTAGACTCGTCACTGTTTTATAGTATCCTTGGTGGGCACCTCAGAAGCTCCTGGAGGGCTACCTGGCGCCCGCGGGCACAGCGTTGGCGACACCTGGTCCCGGGCATATAGAAAAATTATTAAAAAGCAAGAGGGGATTACTGTTTTATTATTATTATTATTTGTGATCCTCATACATGAGCCAAGGCTAGTGAATCTCAGTGTGAAAGAATAACAATTGCTACTATTTTTCTCAAGCAAAAAAAATGAAAACGGGTTTAAAAACACATGATAAGACAGTATGGCCATCTTGAATGATAAAACTAATCTAACCATGGAGGTGTGTAATAAAGAAACAGCTGATTTTTTAAAGCACGTCACATCTCAACATCCATGTGACCCTCTGATGAAGACGGAAGTTGCACATGTTCATTTTACATGTCTGAAACAAAAGAAGTTAAATACCGTAGTTAATATAACCTCGACATAATGAACGGCATACATACACGTATATCAATTTGCGTCTGTCTTCACACTCTCTCTGTGTCTTCGTATTGCAAACATACTCTGGAAATTATGATTTAAAAAGAATCTGAATTCAATATTATGTATTAAAACTCAAGGCTATAGTGTTGCAGAATCATCTGAATTCAATGTTATATATTTTACCTCAGCCCTATAGCGTTGCAGGTTACAGTGTAGAGACATTAGGCCTTGACATAGTCCAGGTGTGGAGATAAAGGCAAAATGTTCACCCCACGCTGCCTCTAGGATCTGTAACCAATACCCTGTACCAAGGCACCTAACCCCACACTGCTCCAGGGACTGTAACCAATACCCTGTATCAAGGCACCTAACCCCACACTGCCTCTAGGGGCAGTAACTAATACCCTGTACCAAGGCACCTAACCCCACACTGCTCCAGGGACTGTAACCAATACCCTGTACCAAGGCACCTAACCCCACACTGCTCCAGGGACTGTAACCAATACCCTGTACCAAGGCACATAACCCCACACTGCTCCAGGGACTGTAACTAATACCCTGTACCAAGGCACCTAACCCCACACTGCCTCTAGGGACTGTAACCAATACCCTGTACCAAGGCACCTAACCCCACACTGCTCCAGGGACTGTAACCAATACCCTGTACCAAGGTACCTAACCCCACACTGCTCCAGGGACTGTAACCAATACCCTGTACCAAGGCACCTAACCCCACACTGCTCCAGGGACTGTAACCAATACCCTGTACCAAGGCACCTACCGTAACCCCACACTGCCTCTATGGACTGTAACCAATACCCTGTACCAAGGCACCTAACCCCACACTGCTCCAGGGACTGTAACCAATACCCTGTACCAAGGCACCTAACCCCACACTGCTCCAGGGACTGTAACCAATACCCTGTACCAAGGCACCTACCGTAACCCCACACTGCCTCTAGGGACTATAACCAATACCCTGTACCAAGGCACTTAACCCCACACTGCTCCAGGGACTGTAATCAATACCCTGTACCAAGGCACCTACTGTAACCCCACACTGCCTCTACGGACTGTAACCAATACCCTGTACCAAGGCACCTAACCCCACACTGCCTCTAGGGTCTGTAACCAATACCCTGTACCAAGGCACCTAACCCCACACTGCCTCCAGGGACTGTAACCAATACCCTGTACCAAGGCACCTAACCCCACACTGCCTCCAGGTACTGTAACTAATGCCCTGAAATATCTGTAAGTCGTTTTGGATAAAAGTGGTCTGGTTCCATCCACACAGCACACACGCTGGGAGGATGAAGCAGGCTCTAAGGAAGTCTTCATTAACCCATTTTAGCCTGATGACGTATATGTTGTTTGGTCCTTGGTGCCTGGAGACACATATACGCTGCATTCAGGCTCTTGAGAGTTTAGCTTTTGTGATAAAAATGTGGGTATGTTACAGCTGAATGAACACATTGTAATGCAAGATGGAGGTTCTAGGGTGTAAATGCAACTTATTCCATGTTTTATATGTGCATCAGAGGCTGAGATATTTAGATTTTTTATATATATAGCTGAGGGCAACTTTCCCAACAAGGGCTTAGGCATTCAGTAAACGTTGTTTGCAGGTGCTTTAGGCATCAATGGGTTAATTGTGCTAAGCTGCCATGCATCTTGTATGTTGTGTGTATCTCTTGTGCTGTGGGCATATAGTTTTATGTCTACCGTATATGTCTGACTGCTGCCACACATTGGAAGGGTGCAGCAGGCTCTCTGGAAGTCTGTGCAAGGTGACGCAGGGAGTCGCTGCGCAGTGTGTCGCTGTGCTTCCCACAGTCATCCGCCAGGGGGCAGTATCGCTCACGAATTTACCCATTGATGCCTAAAACACCTGCAAAAGGCGCCTGCTGAATGCCTGAGTGCTTTACAAGAAAAATTGCCCTCAGCCTAATTACAACCTAAACATCTATGCCTCTGAAGCACAGAAAATGAGTTGCATTTAAACGCTAAAGCCCTCGTTTTGCATTAGAATGTGTTCATTCAACTCCAGGCGCCTGGGTCAATGTTGCGCAGCACAACATCCAGCATCAGCCGGTTAATCTACTCTGACTTTGCCATTTGAAGAGCCCGGCTGCTTGTCTGTCTGCTTGTCGCCTTCACTTGGATAAAACTTAAACGCCACTTCTATTGTCTCTTTGAAAGCATATAGACATAGAAATGCACTGTCCACTTCTAGAAGCCCATTTTGGGTTGTCAAATGTATGGAAAGCACTGGGAAAACACCTGTAACTTCACTGTGTGTGTTGTGTAGGCCTAGTGTAGGCTCTCTAAAAGTGGTGGGTAGGCTATATTTATTAGCAATACATGCTCCACTTCTCGTGCATGGCCTAGGCCTATATGAGCTCTGGGAACAGGCTAAACCACCTCTACTGCCTATGGGGAAGCAGAAGAAGAATACAGCAATAGCAGACCATAGCACAATGAATGGTATGCATGAATGCTCAACAATAGAGTAGAGTAGAGTAGAGAAACTTTATTGATCCCAGGGGGAAATTAAGGTGTCAAGTAGCTACATAAAAACAAATACAGACACAGACACAGACACAGACACACACACACACACACACACACACACACACACACACACACACACACACACACACACACACACACACACATACACACACACACACAGACATACACGCACACACACACACACACACACACACACACACACATATACACATACACATACACACACTCACACACACACACACACACACACACACACACTCGCGCGCACACACACACACACACACACACACACACACACACACACACACACACACACACACACACACACACACACACACACACATACACACACACAGACCCACACACACACACACTCTCTCTCTCTCTCTCTCTCTCTCTCTCTCTCTCACACACACACACACACACACACACACACACACACACACACACACACACACATGTTTGTGTATGATTGTGAATGTGATTGTGTATTTGTGTGTCATTGTGTATGTGATAGTGTATTTGTGTATGATTGTGTATGTGATACTGTATATGTGTATGATTGTGTATGTTATTCCGTATTTGTGTAGCTTATTGTCGCGTCAGACCTGGTCTGCGGCTGTTTGTTTAAAGTTTAATTTTTAATCACACAGGAAAAAAAACATTGGGGAAAAAAACAACGGGGGAAAAAAGGGTGTTGGTGCATAGTAATCACTAATTGGCTGATTGGTGAGGGACCCATCCACATAGTAGAAGCGTGTGGCAGCTGATCAGTGTCAGCTGCGCTCGTTTCAAGTAATTTGGTTTGCGCGGCAAACCTAGTGCACAGGTGCCTAATCAACTGGCTAGGTTCAGTCTGAAAAGGCACAGCCTGAGATGAACACACAGGTTGGTTTGCTCGCTTGTAACACTTGCGAACCACTGTGCATTTCACGTCTGAAAGCTGAGGGGAAGCCGGTAAGCGCTGTTTTATTTCTCTTCTAGCGAGCCATAATGTGTTCAGTTGTGCTCCAGGTGTGGTTCTCTGTTTGAATGCTTTTGTAAATATGTAGTGTTTCCTTCACTATTGCAAATCTTTATCTGCGTAATTGTAAACTAAACCCGGGAACAAGTAATGTCTGACTCCGGTGTTTGTTTAATGGCGCGCATTTGGCACTTTATAGTGGGGTAACTTGTGGGCAAAAATTCAATGTATTTACTTTTGGTCAATCTTATTTATAACGGTCTTAAAATCAGTATGGCAAATATTTATAGTCTGGGTTGTAATGTAAAAATGTTGCAAAGTCTATTTTTGATAAATTATTTATTTTTGATAAATTATTTATAACAGCACATTTGCACATTGCTTGCATTTTGCACAAACATTTTGCACATTTATTACCTGTGACTAATTTCTGTTGTCCAATTTCTGTTCTGTTTGTACGTCTCCCTCTAGGTTTTTTACCTAGGGGAAAGACGGACCCACAAGCTTGATTGTCCTTGATTGTTCCTTGTGCCTTTCACTGGAAAATAACCTGAACTGAACTTTAATAAAAAGGAAAAAAGAGAGGAAATCGAAAAGGAAAAGTTGTATTGTCAAATCCCTTCGAGTATAATCCTGCACTTCACACCTCATTCAGACGACATTCCTTCTCAAGTTGGGGAAAAATTGCACAGTGGTCAACCAAACAAAAAATCCTGAAACAAGCAACCTGGGAAAAACCAAACAAACCAAAACAAAAACCCGACAACTTGACTTATTATTCACATTCTCAGCAGTGCTTGGAACAGAATAGATGAAAAAAACCTGTAAAATAAAATGATGTAGGCCTATGTAAATCTTATCACACTGACACAAATAGGACTACATGGATTTTAATAAACACTTAGAAAGGATTGTGTGCTGTTTTGTTCATGATACCTGTAGGCCTATACACCTGTAATGCCTGTGTACATATACTCATGCCTGTATTACACTGTATTAGTGTTATATACACTCCTGCTTGTTTTACACTGTATTAGTGTTATATACACTCCTGCCTGTTTTACACTGTATTAGTGTTACATACACTCCTGCTTGTTTTACACTGTATTAGTGTTATATACACTCCTGCTTGTTTTACACTGTATTAGTGTTATATACACTCCTGCTTGTTTTACACTGTATTAGTGTTATATACACTCCTGCTTGTTTTACACTGTATTAGTGTTATATACACTCCTGCTTGTTTTACACTGTATTAGTGTTATATACACTCCTGCCTGTTTTACACTGTATTAGTGTTACATACACTCCTGCTTGTTTTACACTGTATTAGTGTTATATACACTCCTGCTTGTTTTACACTGTATTAGTGTTATATACACTCCTGCTTGTTTTACACTATATTAGTGTTATATACACTCCTGCTTGTTTTACACTGTATTAGTGTTATATACACTCCTGCTTGTTTTACACTGTATTAGTGTTATATACACTCCTGCCTGTTTTACACTGTATTAGTGCTACATACACTCCTGCTTGTGTTACACTGTATTAGTGTTACATACACTCCTGCTTGTGTTACACTGTATTAGTGCTTCTAAAGCTTTCGCTGCCATTTCCCCCTACTGAGGAAGGGCATTTCACTCCCCACCACCCTGACCCCAAGCAAAATAGTTACAAGAATGCAAATAAGTTTATTATTACATATGCAAATCAGGATAGCAGTTGGCAGCACCCGCCACGAGCTGTGCATGGAATGTTGAGCCTTTGAATGCAGTTTTGAATGCAGTTGTGAATGCAGTTTTGAATGCAGTTGTGAATGCAGTTTTGAATGCAGTTGTGAATGCAGTTTTGAATGCAGTTTTGAATGCAGTTGTGAATGCAGTTGTGAAGGCAGTTTTGAATGCAGTTGTGTATGCAGTTTTGAATGCAGTTGTGAATGCAGTTGTGAACAGTTGTTGTTTGGTGTCTTAACAGGTTCCCAAGCTGCACTGCCGGGAATACAGGACAGTTCTCTCACCTCTCTTTTTTTAAAAGTATTTTTGGGGCTTTTTGGCCTTTATTATTACAGGAGAGTATGAGATGAGACAGGAAATGATTGGGAAAGAGAGATGGGGGAGGGGTCGGGAAATGACCCCGGCCGGACTCGAACCGGGGTCCCCGTGGGCATGCAAGCCCAAATGTGGGGGGCTTAGCGCGCTGCGTCATAGCACCCCCTTCCCCTCTCTGTCTTTGAAGTTCAAATATTTATTTTCAAGTCTCAGGTAGACTCTGTCAAAAAAAAGAAAAACATGTTGATAAAATATGAATGCTTAAATAAACCAACAAATATGATGCTCAATTTCGTTGAACTTGGTACTGTACAATAGGGGGGGGGGGTATTGTATATATTCCAGAAATTCTCTATTCTATCCATAAGTGGAGTCAATTGGCTTTCACAAACAGCACCGTCCTTTCAGCATAGGGATCAGGTGTTCATAAGCAAGCGGTTAGTGAAACCATTTGCTGCGGCCTATCTGTCTATCTATCCTACTATCTGGGTGCAGATGTACTCTATTGTAGGCTACTTTTAAAGAGATATTGTGTTGTACTCATAGTAAAGATGTACTATACTGTACTGTACTCATAGTAAAGATGTACTGTACTGTACTGTACTCATAGTAAAGATGTACTGTACTGTACTGTACTCATAGTAAAGATGTACTGTACTGTACTGTACTCATAGTAAAGATGTACTGTACTGTACTGTACTCATAGTAAAGATGTACTGTACTGTACTGTACTCATAGTAAAGATGTACTATACTGTACTCATAGTAAAGATGTACTATACTGTACTCATAGTAAAGATGTACTGTACTGTACTCATAGTAAAGATGTACTGTACTGTACTCATAGTAAAGATGTACTGTACTGTACTGTACTCATAGTAAAGATGTACTGTACTGTACTGTACTCATAGTAAAGATGTACTGTACTGTACTCATAGTAAAGATGTACTGTACTGTACTCATAGTAAAGATGTACTGTACTGTACTGTACTCATAGTAAAGATGTACTGTACTGTACTGTACTCATAGTAAAGATGTACTGTACTGTACTCATAGTAAAGATGTACTGTACTGTACTCATAGTAAAGATGTACTATACTGTACTGTACTCATAGTAAAGATGTACTGTACTGTACTGTACTCATAGTAAAGATGTACTGTACTGTACTCATAGTAAAGATGTACTGTACTGTACTCATAGTAAAGATGTACTGTACTGTACTGTACTCATAGTAAAGATGTACTGTACTGTACTCATAGTAAAGATGTACTGTACTGTACTGTACTCATAGTAAAGATGTACTGTACTGTACTCATAGTAAAGATGTACTGTACTATACTGTACTCATAGTAAAGATGTACTGTACTGTACTGTACTCATAGTAAAGATGTACTGTACTGTACTCATAGTAAAGATGTACTGTACTGTACTGTACTCATAGTAAAGATGTACTGTACTGTACTCATAGTAAAGATGTACTGTACTGTACTGTACTCATAGTAAAGATGTACTGTACTGTACTCATAGTAAAGATGTACTGTACTGTACTCATAGTAAAGATGTACTGTACTGTACTGTACTCATAGTAAAGATGTACTGTACTGTACTGTACTCATAGTAAAGATGTACTGTACTGTACTCATAGTAAAGATGTACTGTACTGTACTCATAGTAAAGATGTACTGTACTGTACTGTACTCATAGTAAAGATGTACTGTACTGTACTGTACTCATAGTAAAGATGTACTGTACTGTACTCATAGTAAAGATGTACTGTACTGTACTGTACTCATAGTAAAGATGTACTATACTGTACTGTACTCATAGTAAAGATGTACTATACTGTACTGTACTCATAGTAAAGATGTACTGTACTGTACTCATAGTAAAGATGTACTGTACTGTACTGTACTCATAGTAAAGATGTACTGTACTGTACTGTACTCATAGTAAAGATGTACTGTACTGTACTCATAGTAAAGATGTACTATACTGTACTGTACTCATAGTAAAGATGTACTGTACTGTACTCATAGTAAAGATGTACTATACTGTACTCATAGTAAAGATGTACTGTACTGTACTCATAGTAAAGATGTACTGTACTGTACTGTACTCATAGTAAAGATGTACTATACTGTACTGTACTCATAGTAAAGATGTACTGTACTGTACTCATAGTAAAGATGTACTGTACTGTACTGTACTCATAGTAAAGATGTACTGTACTGTACTGTACTCATAGTAAAGATGTACTATACTGTACTCATAGTAAAGATGTACTGTACTGTACTCATAGTAAAGATGTACTGTACTGTACTCATAGTAAAGATGTACTGTACTGTACTGTACTCATAGTAAAGATGTACTGTACTGTACTCATAGTAAAGATGTACTGTACTGTACTGTACTCATAGTAAAGATGTACTGTACTGTACTCATAGTAAAGATGTACTGTACTGTACTCATAGTAAAGATGTACTGTACTGTACTCATAGTAAAGATGTACTGTACTGTACTCATAGTAAAGATGTACTGTACTATACTGTACTCATAGTAAAGATGTACTGTACTGTACTGTACTCATAGTAAAGATGTACTATACTGTACTCATAGTAAAGATGTACTATACTGTACTCATAGTAAAGATGTACTGTACTGTACTGTACTCATAGTAAAGATGTACTGTACTGTACTCATAGTAAAGATGTACTGTACTGTACTGTACTCATAGTAAAGATGTACTATACTGTACTCATAGTAAAGATGTACTGTACTGTACTGTACTCATAGTAAAGATGTACTGTACTGTACTGTACTCATAGTAAAGATGTACTGTACTGTACTCATAGTAAAGATGTACTGTACTATACTGTACTCATAGTAAAGATGTACTATACTGTACTGTACTCATAGTAAAGATGTACTATACTGTACTGTACTCATAGTAAAGATGTACTGTACTGTACTCATAGTAAAGATGTACTGTACTGTACTCATAGTAAAGATGTACTATACTGTACTGTACTCATAGTAAAGATGTACTGTACTGTACTGTACTCATAGTAAAGATGTACTATACTGTACTGTACTCATAGTAAAGATGTACTGTACTGTACTCATAGTAAAGATGTACTGTACTGTACTGTACTCATAGTAAAGATGTACTGTACTGTACTGTACTCATAGTAAAGATGTACTGTACTGTACTCATAGTAAAGATGTACTGTACTGTACTCATAGTAAAGATGTACTATACTGTACTGTACTCATAGTAAAGATGTACTATACTATACTGTACTCATAGTAAAGATGTACTGTACTGTACTGTACTCATAGTAAAGATGTACTATACTGTACTGTACTCATAGTAAAGATGTACTGTACTGTACTGTACTCATAGTAAAGATGTACTATACTGTACTGTACTCATAGTAAAGATGTACTATACTGTACTCATAGTAAAGATGTACTGTACTATACTGTACTCATAGTAAAGATGTACTATACTGTACTGTACTCATAGTAAAGATGTACTATACTGTACTCATAGTAAAGATGTACTGTACTGTACTCATAGTAAAGATGTACTGTACTGTACTGTACTCATAGTAAAGATGTACTATACTGTACTCATAGTAAAGATGTACTGTACTGTACTGTACTCATAGTAAAGATGTACTGTACTGTACTCATAGTAAAGATGTACTGTACTGTACTCATAGTAAAGATGTACTGTACTGTACTCATAGTAAAGATGTACTGTACTGTACTGTACTCATAGTAAAGATGTACTGTACTGTACTCATAGTAAAGATGTACTGTACTGTACTCATAGTAAAGATGTACTATACTGTACTCATAGTAAAGATGTACTATACTGTACTGTACTCATAGTAAAGATGTACTGTACTGTACTGTACTCATAGTAAAGATGTACTGTACTGTACTGTACTCATAGTAAAGATGTACTGTACTGTACTCATAGTAAAGATGTACTGTACTGTACTCATAGTAAAGATGTACTGTACTGTACTGTACTCATAGTAAAGATGTACTGTACTGTACTGTACTCATAGTAAAGATGTACTATACTGTACTGTACTCATAGTAAAGATGTACTGTACTGTACTCATAGTAAAGATGTACTGTACTGTACTGTACTCATAGTAAAGATGTACTGTACTGTACTCATAGTAAAGATGTACTGTACTGTACTCATAGTAAAGATGTACTGTACTGTACTCATAGTAAAGATGTACTGTACTGTACTCATAGTAAAGATGTACTGTACTGTACTGTACTCATAGTAAAGATGTACTGTACTGTACTCATAGTAAAGATGTACTGTACTGTACTGTACTCATAGTAAAGATGTACTGTACTGTACTCATAGTAAAGATGTACTGTACTGTACTGTACTCATAGTAAAGATGTACTGTACTGTACTCATAGTAAAGATGTACTGTACTGTACTGTACTCATAGTAAAGATGTACTGTACTGTACTGTACTCATAGTAAAGATGTACTATACTATACTCATAGTAAAGATGTACTGTACTGTACTCATAGTAAAGATGTACTATACTGTACTCATAGTAAAGATGTACTGTACTGTACTGTACTCATAGTAAAGATGTACTGTACTGTACTCATAGTAAAGATGTACTGTACTGTACTCATAGTAAAGATGTACTGTACTGTACTGTACTCATAGTAAAGATGTACTATACTGTACTCATAGTAAAGATGTACTATACTGTACTGTACTCATAGTAAAGATGTACTATACTGTACTCATAGTAAAGATGTACTATACTGTACTGTACTCATAGTAAAGATGTACTATACTGTACTGTACTCATAGTAAAGATGTACTATACTGTACTCATAGTAAAGATGTACTGTACTGTACTGTACTCATAGTAAAGATGTACTATACTGTACTCATAGTAAAGATGTACTATACTGTACTCATAGTAAAGATGTACTATACTGTACTGTACTCATAGTAAAGATGTACTGTACTGTACTGTACTCATAGTAAAGATGTACTATACTGTACTCATAGTAAAGATGTACTATACTGTACTCATAGTAAAGATGTACTATACTGTACTGTACTCATAGTAAAGATGTACTGTACTGTACTGTACTCATAGTAAAGATGTACTGTACTGTACTCATAGTAAAGATGTACTGTACTGTACTGTACTCATAGTAAAGATGTACTATACTGTACTGTACTGTACTCATAGTAAAGATGTACTGTACTGTACTCATAGTAAAGATGTACTGTACTGTACTCATAGTAAAGATGTACTGTACTGTACTGTACTCATAGTAAAGATGTACTGTACTGTACTCATAGTAAAGATGTACTGTACTGTACTCATAGTAAAGATGTACTGTACTGTACTGTACTCATAGTAAAGATGTACTGTACTGTACTGTACTCATAGTAAAGATGTACTGTACTGTACTCATAGTAAAGATGTACTGTACTGTACTCATAGTAAAGATGTACTATACTGTACTCATAGTAAAGATGTACTGTACTGTACTCATAGTAAAGATGTACTATACTGTACTGTACTCATAGTAAAGATGTACTGTACTGTACTCATAGTAAAGATGTACTGTACTGTACTGTACTCATAGTAAAGATGTACTGTACTGTACTGTACTCATAGTAAAGATGTACTGTACTGTACTGTACTCATAGTAAAGATGTACTGTACTGTACTCATAGTAAAGATGTACTGTACTGTACTCATAGTAAAGATGTACTATACTGTACTCATAGTAAAGATGTACTGTACTGTACTCATAGTAAAGATGTACTATACTGTACTGTACTCATAGTAAAGATGTACTGTACTGTACTGTACTCATAGTAAAGATGTACTGTACTGTACTGTACTCATAGTAAAGATGTACTGTACTGTACTGTACTCATAGTAAAGATGTACTGTACTGTACTGTACTCATAGTAAAGATGTACTGTACTGTACTCATAGTAAAGATGTACTGTACTGTACTGTACTCATAGTAAAGATGTACTGTACTGTACTGTACTGTACTCATAGTAAAGATGTACTGTACTGTACTCATAGTAAAGATGTACTGTACTGTACTGTACTCATAGTAAAGATGTACTGTACTGTACTCATAGTAAAGATGTACTATACTGTACTCATAGTAAAGATGTACTGTACTGTACTGTACTCATAGTAAAGATGTACTGTACTGTACTCATAGTAAAGATGTACTATACTGTACTCATAGTAAAGATGTACTATACTGTACTGTACTCATAGTAAAGATGTACTGTACTGTACTGTACTCATAGTAAAGATGTACTGTACTGTACTGTACTCATAGTAAAGATGTACTATACTATACTGTACTCATAGTAAAGATGTACTGTACTGTACTCATAGTAAAGATGTACTATACTGTACTCATAGTAAAGATGTACTGTACTGTACTGTACTCATAGTAAAGATGTACTGTACTGTACTCATAGTAAAGATGTACTGTACTGTACTGTACTCATAGTAAAGATGTACTGTACTGTACTGTACTCATAGTAAAGATGTACTGTACTGTACTCATAGTAAAGATGTACTATACTGTACTCATAGTAAAGATGTACTGTACTGTACTGTACTCATAGTAAAGATGTACTGTACTGTACTCATAGTAAAGATGTACTGTACTGTACTGTACTCATAGTAAAGATGTACTATACTGTACTGTACTCATAGTAAAGATGTACTGTACTGTACTCATAGTAAAGATGTACTGTACTGTACTATACTCATAGTAAAGATGTACTGTACTGTACTGTACTCATAGTAAAGATGTACTGTACTGTACTCATAGTAAAGATGTACTGTACTGTACTGTACTCATAGTAAAGATGTACTGTACTGTACTGTACTCATAGTAAAGATGTACTATACTGTACTCATAGTAAAGATGTACTGTACTGTACTGTACTCATAGTAAAGATGTACTGTACTGTACTGTACTCATAGTAAAGATGTACTGTACTGTACTGTACTCATAGTAAAGATGTACTGTACTGTACTGTACTCATAGTAAAGATGTACTGTACTGTACTGTACTCATAGTAAAGATGTACTGTACTGTACTCATAGTAAAGATGTACTGTACTGTACTGTACTCATAGTAAAGATGTACTGTACTGTACTCATAGTAAAGATGTACTATACTGTACTGTACTCATAGTAAAGATGTACTATACTGTACTCATAGTAAAGATGTACTGTACTGTACTGTACTCATAGTAAAGATGTACTATACTGTACTGTACTCATAGTAAAGATGTACTGTACTGTACTGTACTCATAGTAAAGATGTACTGTACTGTACTCATAGTAAAGATGTACTGTACTGTACTCATAGTAAAGATGTACTATACTATACTGTACTCATAGTAAAGATGTACTATACTGTACTCATAGTAAAGATGTACTGTACTGTACTGTACTCATAGTAAAGATGTACTATACTGTACTGTACTCATAGTAAAGATGTACTGTACTGTACTGTACTCATAGTAAAGATGTACTGTACTGTACTCATAGTAAAGATGTACTGTACTGTACTGTACTCATAGTAAAGATGTACTGTACTATACTGTACTCATAGTAAAGATGTACTGTACTGTACTGTACTCATAGTAAAGATGTACTATACTGTACTGTACTCATAGTAAAGATGTACTATACTGTACTCATAGTAAAGATGTACTGTACTATACTGTACTCATAGTAAAGATGTACTATACTGTACTCATAGTAAAGATGTACTATACTGTACTGTACTCATAGTAAAGATGTACTATACTATACTGTACTCATAGTAAAGATGTACTATACTGTACTCATAGTAAAGATGTACTATACTATACTGTACTCATAGTAAAGATGTACTATACTGTACTCATAGTAAAGATGTACTGTACTGTACTCATAGTAAAGATGTACTGTACTGTACTGTACTCATAGTAAAGATGTACTGTACTGTACTGTACTCATAGTAAAGATGTACTGTACTGTACTGTACTCATAGTAAAGATGTACTGTACTGTACTCATAGTAAAGATGTACTGTACTGTACTGTACTCATAGTAAAGATGTACTGTACTGTACTGTACTCATAGTAAAGATGTACTATACTGTACTGTACTCATAGTAAAGATGTACTGTACTGTACTCATAGTAAAGATGTACTGTACTGTACTGTACTCATAGTAAAGATGTACTGTACTGTACTGTACTCATAGTAAAGATGTACTGTACTGTACTGTACTCATAGTAAAGATGTACTATACTGTACTCATAGTAAAGATGTACTGTACTGTACTCATAGTAAAGATGTACTATACTGTACTCATAGTAAAGATGTACTGTACTGTACTCATAGTAAAGATGTACTGTACTGTACTCATAGTAAAGATGTACTGTACTGTACTGTACTCATAGTAAAGATGTACTGTACTGTACTCATAGTAAAGATGTACTGTACTGTACTCATAGTAAAGATGTACTGTACTATACTCATAGTAAAGATGTACTGTACTGTACTGTACTCATAGTAAAGATGTACTGTACTGTACTGTACTCATAGTAAAGATGTACTGTACTGTACTCATAGTAAAGATGTACTGTACTGTACTGTACTCATAGTAAAGATGTACTGTACTGTACTCATAGTAAAGATGTACTGTACTGTACTCATAGTAAAGATGTACTGTACTGTACTGTACTCATAGTAAAGATGTACTATACTGTACTGTACTCATAGTAAAGATGTACTATACTGTACTCATAGTAAAGATGTACTGTACTGTACTCATAGTAAAGATGTACTGTACTGTACTCATAGTAAAGATGTACTGTACTGTACTGTACTCATAGTAAAGATGTACTGTACTGTACTGTACTCATAGTAAAGATGTACTGTACTATACTGTACTCATAGTAAAGATGTACTATACTGTACTCATAGTAAAGATGTACTGTACTGTACTGTACTCATAGTAAAGATGTACTGTACTATACTGTACTCATAGTAAAGATGTACTGTACTGTACTGTACTCATAGTAAAGATGTACTATACTATACTGTACTCATAGTAAAGATGTACTGTACTGTACTCATAGTAAAGATGTACTATACTGTACTGTACTCATAGTAAAGATGTACTGTACTGTACTGTACTCATAGTAAAGATGTACTGTACTGTACTGTACTCATAGTAAAGATGTACTGTACTGTACTGTACTCATAGTAAAGATGTACTATACTGTACTGTACTCATAGTAAAGATGTACTATACTATACTCATAGTAAAGATGTACTGTACTGTACTCATAGTAAAGATGTACTGTACTGTACTGTACTCATAGTAAAGATGTACTGTACTGTACTGTACTCATAGTAAAGATGTACTGTACTGTACTCATAGTAAAGATGTACTATACTGTACTGTACTCATAGTAAAGATGTACTGTACTGTACTGTACTCATAGTAAAGATGTACTATACTATACTGTACTCATAGTAAAGATGTACTATACTGTACTCATAGTAAAGATGTACTGTACTGTACTGTACTCATAGTAAAGATGTACTGTACTGTACTGTACTCATAGTAAAGATGTACTGTACTGTACTCATAGTAAAGATGTACTGTACTGTACTCATAGTAAAGATGTACTATACTGTACTGTACTCATAGTAAAGATGTACTGTACTGTACTGTACTCATAGTAAAGATGTACTGTACTGTACTCATAGTAAAGATGTACTGTACTATACTGTACTCATAGTAAAGATGTACTATACTGTACTCATAGTAAAGATGTACTGTACTGTACTCATAGTAAAGATGTACTATACTGTACTGTACTCATAGTAAAGATGTACTGTACTGTACTGTACTCATAGTAAAGATGTACTGTACTGTACTGTACTCATAGTAAAGATGTACTGTACTGTACTGTACTCATAGTAAAGATGTACTGTACTGTACTGTACTCATAGTAAAGATGTACTGTACTGTACTCATAGTAAAGATGTACTGTACTGTACTCATAGTAAAGATGTACTGTACTGTACTGTACTCATAGTAAAGATGTACTGTACTGTACTCATAGTAAAGATGTACTATACTGTACTGTACTCATAGTAAAGATGTACTGTACTGTACTGTACTCATAGTAAAGATGTACTGTACTGTACTCATAGTAAAGATGTACTGTACTGTACTGTACTCATAGTAAAGATGTACTGTACTGTACTCATAGTAAAGATGTACTGTACTGTACTCATAGTAAAGATGTACTGTACTGTACTCATAGTAAAGATGTACTGTACTGTACTCATAGTAAAGATGTACTGTACTGTACTGTACTCATAGTAAAGATGTACTATACTGTACTCATAGTAAAGATGTACTATACTGTACTCATAGTAAAGATGTACTGTACTGTACTGTACTCATAGTAAAGATGTACTGTACTGTACTCATAGTAAAGATGTACTGTACTGTACTGTACTCATAGTAAAGATGTACTATACTGTACTCATAGTAAAGATGTACTGTACTATACTGTACTCATAGTAAAGATGTACTGTACTGTACTCATAGTAAAGATGTACTGTACTGTACTGTACTCATAGTAAAGATGTACTGTACTGTACTGTACTCATAGTAAAGATGTACTGTACTGTACTGTACTCATAGTAAAGATGTACTGTACTGTACTGTACTCATAGTAAAGATGTACTGTACTGTACTGTACTCATAGTAAAGATGTACTGTACTATACTGTACTCATAGTAAAGATGTACTGTACTGTACTCATAGTAAAGATGTACTGTACTGTACTCATAGTAAAGATGTACTGTACTGTACTCATAGTAAAGATGTACTATACTGTACTGTACTCATAGTAAAGATGTACTATACTGTACTGTACTCATAGTAAAGATGTACTATACTGTACTCATAGTAAAGATGTACTGTACTGTACTCATAGTAAAGATGTACTGTACTGTACTCATAGTAAAGATGTACTGTACTGTACTGTACTCATAGTAAAGATGTACTGTACTGTACTGTACTCATAGTAAAGATGTACTGTACTGTACTGTACTCATAGTAAAGATGTACTGTACTGTACTCATAGTAAAGATGTACTGTACTGTACTGTACTCATAGTAAAGATGTACTGTACTGTACTCATAGTAAAGATGTACTGTACTGTACTCATAGTAAAGATGTACTGTACTATACTGTACTCATAGTAAAGATGTACTGTACTATACTGTACTCATAGTAAAGATGTACTATACTATACTGTACTCATAGTAAAGATGTACTGTACTATACTGTACTCATAGTAAAGATGTACTATACTGTACTGTACTCATAGTAAAGATGTACTGTACTATACTGTACTCATAGTAAAGATGTACTGTACTGTACTGTACTCATAGTAAAGATGTACTGTACTGTACTGTACTCATAGTAAAGATGTACTGTACTGTACTCATAGTAAAGATGTACTATACTGTACTCATAGTAAAGATGTACTGTACTGTACTCATAGTAAAGATGTACTGTACTGTACTCATAGTAAAGATGTACTGTACTGTACTCATAGTAAAGATGTACTATACTGTACTGTACTCATAGTAAAGATGTACTGTACTGTACTCATAGTAAAGATGTACTGTACTGTACTGTACTCATAGTAAAGATGTACTGTACTGTACTGTACTCATAGTAAAGATGTACTGTACTGTACTCATAGTAAAGATGTACTGTACTGTACTGTACTCATAGTAAAGATGTACTATACTGTACTGTACTCATAGTAAAGATGTACTGTACTGTACTGTACTCATAGTAAAGATGTACTATACTGTACTGTACTCATAGTAAAGATGTACTGTACTGTACTGTACTCATAGTAAAGATGTACTGTACTGTACTGTACTCATAGTAAAGATGTACTGTACTGTACTGTACTCATAGTAAAGATGTACTGTACTGTACTCATAGTAAAGATGTACTGTACTGTACTCATAGTAAAGATGTACTGTACTGTACTGTACTCATAGTAAAGATGTACTATACTGTACTGTACTCATAGTAAAGATGTACTGTACTGTACTGTACTCATAGTAAAGATGTACTGTACTGTACTGTACTCATAGTAAAGATGTACTGTACTGTACTGTACTCATAGTAAAGATGTACTGTACTGTACTGTACTCATAGTAAAGATGTACTATACTGTACTGTACTCATAGTAAAGATGTACTGTACTGTACTCATAGTAAAGATGTACTATACTGTACTGTACTCATAGTAAAGATGTACTGTACTGTACTCATAGTAAAGATGTACTGTACTGTACTCATAGTAAAGATGTACTATACTGTACTGTACTCATAGTAAAGATGTACTGTACTGTACTGTACTCATAGTAAAGATGTACTATACTGTACTCATAGTAAAGATGTACTGTACTGTACTCATAGTAAAGATGTACTATACTGTACTCATAGTAAAGATGTACTGTACTGTACTGTACTGTATGGTACAATACAATAATATACAATACTGTATGTATTGTACTCTACTGTATGTACGGTTAACCCCCAGAATCAGAATTAGCACATTTACATTGTATACCATTTCTGGGGAGAACGCGTGAATGATAAATAATGAGCTTATTCTCTATATCTGGTGCCAGAGATGTGGGAAATCCTCACTATGGGATTCACACAGTAGCTGAAGATGGCAAACATGTATGTATAATATAATATGATATAATATAATATAATATAATATAATATACAATAATATAATATAATATAATATAATATAATATAATAGGCCTATGATATAATATAACATAACATAATATAATATAATATAATATAATATAATATAATATAATATAATATAATATAATATAATATAATATAATATAATATAATATAATATAATATAATGTAATATCATGTAATGTAATGTAATGTAATGTAATGTAATATAATGTAATGTAATATGGCCTATAACAAGAACTGTAGAAAATTGACACTGGTCCATGTGTGTGTGTTTGTAATTGTTTTCCTGGACTCAAACCTGGAGTCAATACTTTGAGATGCTCTATGGACGGAAAAATAAGGAAAAAGAAAAATAAGGCACTCTAGTCTATCAAAATTAAAAAGCCTTTATTTCATGGCTTGGTGACAGAAACCCGTTTCATTTTAATAGAGGAAAGTGTCTTGGTGTTTTTCTTTTTTCGAGTAGTTGAGCTGTGTTGGTATTAGTCTTCCCTGGGGGGTGAATACTTGAGATTCATTGTGATTTACCCCCCACTCCCAGAAGGGCAGGCAGAGCAGACACATACACACACACACACATACACACACACACACACACACACACACACACACACACACACACACGCACGCACGCACGCACGCACGCACGCACGCACACACACACACACACACTCACACACACTCTCTCACACACACACACACACACACACACACACACACACACACACACACACACACACACACACACACACACACACACACACACACCCCTCTAGTCGCTCCAGTCCGGTCGGTCCGGTTTGGCGAGCAGGAAGGCTGCAAGTCCGGTTCCGGCTTGTTGTGTTGCCAGATACAGTAGCAAGTGAAGAGCTCTTTTCCAAAACGCTATATCCACCATTTTTGACTTTTTGCATTTTAATATTGGAATTGACTGATAAGTAGTCCTATCTTGCCATTCAAATGTTTTGAGAACATGCTTTTTTAACCTCTATAAAATGTATTTTGTTGTGCAATTCAATGGAATGCCCAATACAAAAATGTCAATTTTCCCAACATTCTTTAAAATGGATATATCTCATTTCGGAAAAGAGCTCTTCAACTCTGCTATGCATTAGCATGAGCTCAATCGTCTGAATTGAGATGTGCGTAGAGACGTGTAATGTTTATTGATCGTCTGTGAAAAATACAAATTACAATATATATACTTTTTAAAAATTGAGCTTTTATTGTCCCTTTCTTCATATGCACAGGTCATACAAGGGAAATGAAATGACGTTTTCTCTCTATCCCATGCCAGGACATAGACATATACAAAACTGACATTTGGGTCATTCCATGTCAATTCACACGCCTTCCCCACATGACCCTCTCCGATTTGCCCGATATCTCACATACAGGTACCTTTTAATGTCAATTGAAAGAATACCAAGTATTAGCACCCTAGGTCTAATGGTTGTGGAGATGAAGCCCTCCAAAGTGTGGGTGCCACACCCACTTTTCAAGCCTGTGAATTGCATTCAAAATTTACAAGGAGATTTTGACATCTCTAGTTTTAGTTTGAAGGAAGATACAGGTCTAAAAATCACCATGGCCCCTCATTATGACCCTGTCTACCCATTGAGAGTAAATAGAATGGAGGCCAAAATTCTATTTCATTGTTGAAGCCAAGTTGGAGCCAAGGTTGGACCCAAAAAGACCAAAAAATGGCCAAATCCCATTCATTCCTATGAGAGACATAAAACCCTGTATCTCCCTTAAATGCCACTCCAGGGGGATCATTTTTCGCTCAACTAGTAGGTCCCCTTGCTCTCCAACTTACCAGGGTGGTGATTTTTTGTGGTGATGTTTTATTTTAGAGAGATATTAAAAGTTAAATTGACCAATGAGCATCGGAACATGGTTCGATTGACAGTTAGAAGTCTTGTTGTTGTCCAATCAGCACCTGCGTTTGGCGTTGCTAAGGTGGAATGTAAGTTGGAATGTTCCCAAATCTGGCTTCAAAGCGTTGAATGGCAAATAGCGTTGATTTGGCGTCCATTCTATTTACTGTCAATGTGTCTACCAGATTATGTACTTACAAATAGCATGCCTTGATTTTTTTTGGCTATATTAAGCCTTAAAAATTGAATTTGTGAAAAGCGTGATGAAGAGTCTTGCCATTTTGGGGTTCCAGATCTTGGAAACCATGTATGCTTTGGGAGTTATAATTGATTTTCCATCATATTTGGGAACTGAACAGTGTATTCCAAAAAATGTAGGGCACTCAGACTTTTAATGATGGAATAGGAGGGACTCAAAAACAGCTTTTGGACTAAATGACCTTACGGTACCCTCTACTTCAGGCCTCAAATTAACCATGTGGGCACTTGATGACTGGAACGCCCTTTTAACCCCATGTACAGTAGCACTGTATCAAACATTCAAGCTCGGAAAAACGTTGTTTTTCAAGGTTCTTCATATTATTCTTGGCCTTCAAAGTATATGTTTTTGTCTATGTCTTATCACAGTGTCTGGTTTGTCTGCT
This sequence comes from Engraulis encrasicolus, assembly GCF_034702125.1. Lineage (NCBI taxonomy): Eukaryota > Metazoa > Chordata > Actinopteri > Clupeiformes > Engraulidae > Engraulis > Engraulis encrasicolus. Next base: position 58,486,978 of record NC_085858.1, on the reverse strand, counting down.
GCCATCTGCTGGTCAAAAAACGCAACAACAGTGTAATGTAAGAAAACAAAAGGGGCTGGAAAATCTTGCCCATAATTTACCAATAAAGTAGCCTAGAAATCTAGACGCCCCTAGGGGTTAAGCTCGCTAGGCTACCAATAAAGCACTTTAATTCTACAGTATATTGCTTTATATTAATTATGATTTTAACTAGCATTATGCAGAATGCTCAATCATGATTACATTTCTACCAGGACACCCCCACCCCCATGTCTGGTAGAAATGTAGTGCAGGGTGAGGCCATCTTGGGACTGGCATCATTATTGCGCATTAAGCAGTCATACTTAGGAAATTATTTAAACTATAAATATTCATCATGCTTGTTAAAATCATAATTAGTATATAGCAATATACTGTATAATAATTACAGTGCTTTATTGGTAAATTATGGGCAAGATTTTCCATCCCCTTTTGTTTTCTTACATTACACTGTTGTTACTTTTTTAGACCAGCAGATGGCAGCAGACAAAACAGACACTGTGATAAGATATAGAGAAAAACATATACTTTGAAGGCCAAGATTAATATGAAGAACTTTGAAAAACAAAGTTTTTCCAAGCTTGAATGTTTGATACAGTACTACTGTACATGGGGTTAAAAGGGCGTTCCAGTCATCAAGTGCCCACATGGTTAATTTGAGGCCTGAAGTAGAGGGTACCGTAAGGTCATTTTTTCCCAAAGCTGTTTTTGAGTCCCTCCTATTCCATCATTAAAAGTCTGAGCGCCCTACATTTTTTTGAATACACTGTACAGTTCCCAAATATGATGGAAAATCAATTATAACTCCCAAAGCATACATTGTTTCCAAGATCTGGAACCCCAAAATGGCAAGACTCTTCAGCACGCGTTTCACTAATTCAATTTTTAAGGCTTAATTTAGCCAAAAATAATCAAGGCATGCCATTTGTAAGTACATAATCTGGTAGACAGGGTCATATTGAGGGGCCATGGTGATTTTTAGGCCTGTATCTTCCTTCAAACTAAAACCAGAGGTATCAAAATCTGCTTGAAAATTTTGTATGCAATTCACAGGCTTGAAAAGTTGGCATGGCACCCCAACTTTGGAGGGCTTCATCTCTGCAACTGTTGGACGTAGGGTGCTAATACTTGGTATTCTTTCAATTGACATCAAAAGGTACCTGTATGTGAGATATCGGGTTAATCGGAGAGAGTCACCTGGGGAGATTGTAGGGAATCATGTGAATTGACATGGAATGACCCATTTTACAGACTGACATAAAGTGCAAGACATGAAAGGGAACAGTGATGGACTGGTAACAAGTGGGCAGTAATAAATACAGTGCAAATTAACATTTAACATTCAACATTCAACATTTAACATTGAACATGTAAACAGAAGATAAGATAAATATAGAATGTAGACATTACAATAATAGAAATAATAACAGTGACAGCAGCAATTCTGAGCTCAATTGTGATGGTGCAGTGCTGCTAAGCGCTGAGCACTTTGCCATTTCAATGCATTCTGGTTAGAATTTATTTATTTGGGGGGGGGCTTTATTATTGCAGGACCGTGTGAGAGTAGACAGGAAATGATTGGGAGAGGGAGATGGGGTAAGGTCGGGAAATGACCCCGGCCGGACTCGAACCCGGTTCCCCGTGGGCAATGCAAACCCAAATGTGGGGGGCTTAGCATGCTGCGCCACAGCGCCCCCCCTGACCTCATCATAAGCCTGCCTACACCCCCTGACCTCATCATAAACACCCCACCGCCCCCTGACCTCATCATAAACACCCCACCGCCCCCTGACCTCATCATAAACATGCCAACGCCCCCTGACCTCATCATAAGCCTCCCAACGCCCCATTGACCTCATCAGCATGATATTAAACATTATGAAAACAGCACAGTCTAATGATAATACCTTTCCGTATACTATCATTGAAATTAACTGAACTGAAAGCCCAACTGGAGAACTCCAACTGGCATTGTCATTGTGACACAGCATTCCACAGCACACAAGTGCACACGGCATACAACAAAATTGCATTAACCCTATCCAGACCGGGCTTTTTTGGCATTCCTGGGACCGCGGGGGGGGGCTCAATTTGACCACCCCCACCCCCCCCCCCCCCCCCCCTCATAACTTAGGAACCGAATGGCGTATGACCACCAAACTTGGAAGGGATGATCTTCAGCCAAAGATCTATGAATGGCATCAGTTTGGTGTCATTATGGGATATTATGACATCATTATGACATCATTTCCTGATTTTATTGCCCAAAATGTCACCTTAATGTATTTTCCATCTAACTTGGGTAATGCACATCAATTTTGGTTATTATGTGCTTCAGACCACTTCAAATGTTCACAAGGGTGTCTGATGCTAATGAAAATGTAAAAAAATATGAAAAGTGATGATGATGAGACTTAGATCAGTGATTTTTGGTCAGGCGTACCTGTCAGAAAACCGTTGCCATGGCAATGACAAAAATGATAAACCTAACCTTTGAGTATCACACTGTAGCCAACTTAATGTTAGGAAAAGTCACAAAGTTTTGTAGTCATAGCTTTAGTCATTCAGGAGTTATACGTCATCAAAGTTGGTGCGGGCCCCCCCCCCCGGTCTGGATAGGGTTAATGCCTCATCTGTGCCAGGGGGCAGCCCCCAATGGCGCCCGAAAGGGAGCAGTGCGGCCGGATGGTACATGCTCAGGGAGGGTACCTCAGTCATGGAGAAGGATGGGGGAAGAACACTGGTGTGTGTGCCTGCCCCTTACTGCCCAAGACAAAACAAGAGGAGAAAAATAAACTTATTTATATAAAGAAATAAAGAATGCATGGAATTCTGGCCAACCTGGCAACCACAGCCCTGAGTCCTCTCCACTCCTGCCGGTAAACCACGCCCCCCGTCTCACCTGTCGGG
>NC_085858.1:58476550-58479050 GCF_034702125.1 Engraulis encrasicolus | reverse complement strand
TGTGTAGATTTTCAAAAGTGGTGTAAAGATGACATTCATTGCAAGCATTTATGACTAAAAACATTCTTTGACTTGAGGTGACTACCATACATACTGTCATTAACATTAAAACATCCCTGCCACCTTTTAAGACTATGCTTAGTCATGGTTGATGCGAAAAGCACAATATTAGCAATCAGATGCATTGAGATACATTGATGACTTGACCCTTCCAAAGCATCCAAAAACAGATTTTTCAGTGGTTTACAATAGTATCAGAAGTACTTGGACAGAAGAAGAACAGACTTCATAATGATGGTATAAGGGCCTGGTATCCACACATGGGGCCTATGCTTTCTGAGCAGAACCGTAGGGAGCAATTTGCATAAACAAGAGGACATCAAAATTACATATTCACCATCGGCACCCTGTGCTCTACATAAAAGATGTTGCAGGTAGCATAACATTCTCCATGTTCTCTCCAGACTTTGTCATGTCTGTCACATGTCTTCAATGTGAACCTGCTCTCATCTATGAACAGCACAGTGAACCAATGGTGAATGTGCCAGTCTTTATGTTATCTGGTATATTGAAATCGCTCCCTACAGTGCTGCTTTGTACAAAGTAGGAAAAGGCCCCACTTGTGGACACCAGACCCTCATACCCTCCTAATGAAATCATCCTCATCATCCTGGACCTCTCCGGAGCTTTTGAGAAAGTCTCTAACATCATCCACTGGATTAGGGATCACCTGGATTGATGCTCAGCTCATCTTGGATTCATCACTATCAATTCAGTCCCATATCAGAATAGTCACCAAATATGCTTTTTACCATCTCAGAAACATCTCCAGACTTGCTCTCAAACTCTAACACACACACACACACACACACACACACACACGCACGCACGCACACGCACACACACACACACACACACACACACACACACACACACACACACACACACACACACACACACACTGCAAAGCAACATTGGGTTATTGAAAGTCACTATATACTGTAGAATTGTTATTGCTCCTGAGCATTTGAGCATTTGACATTAGTGGCCTAAAAAGCTGATTTTTTCAGGGCTCTGGCAATCCCACTGCTGGGTTGTAAGCCATCCTATGGCCTCCTCCATGTCCCTTGGTGTACTGACATGTCTCCTGGCATATTTTGCATGCTCTGGACAATGTGATGAAGGACACACCCAACTGTCTTGCCACAGCACACATAGATGATTGAATGTGTAGCGCTAGCTGAGCAAATGTTCATGATGGGTGGTGAAGCACTTGCCCATTCCAGTTTACACAGGAAGCAATGGCATTAATGGGCTTCATCAGTGACAAAGAGTTGGTGTCCCAGTAGAGAACCTTGTTCATGCACCTCTCCAGGGATTTTCTGTAGTTCACTCTCTCTACACCGGTAACAAACCCCAGTGATGGGTGAAGAGTGTGAAGGGTGTTGGGGGTCCCCTGGGTATTGGGTTGTTGTGTCTGTATCACATTTACAATGTCAACCTCTTTCCTGAGTCTCATCACCCCATGGCGAGGATATCCACCAGAGCTCTGTCATCTGCAAACGTCCAAAGAGGATTGGTGCTAATAGGTTGTTTTGCACTGATGACTGAGCACACAACCTCGGGCCCTGTGCTGAGAGTCATGATGAATGAGGTTCTTGGAATTTGGTGCTTGCCTAAAGAAGTCTTGAAGCAAGTTGCAGAGGCTGGTGTTGATACCCAGATTGTACAGTCTGTAGATGAGGTACTGGTGCTGAATGCTGAATTGCAATCCATGACCAGAATGCTCATATGTCAAGAGCATTCTCTCATATTAGTTTTTTTGTACATATGGATTAGGGCTGGTACGACGGGAGAAATCACCTCCTCTGTGGGATATTTGGCTGAGTATACAATGTGAACAAGAAGAGGGTAGATGGATGGATTTGTTTTTGGATGTGCAACATTACTAGCCCTTCAAAGCGTGATCGTGACTGCTTTAAAACATGATGGGATCATGGCTTGTTGGTAAAGAGAGTGTTTAGCAACTCTGCTCTGTCTTTGAGCACACAACATTGGCCATTGTCTGGACCATTTGGTTTTCATGAGTTGATTATGGCAGACACAGAGTCTGACACAAACACAGTCTGACACAGACACAGTGTTTTTCACTGATGCCTGGAGAGAATGGTGGTCAAATCCAAAGCTTTCCTTTTAATTTTAAATCAGAGTGCATCCTATTGGGTATACTGAGAAGCTGGTTTAGTAGTGTTAGAGGTATATCATCTGGAGCCTGGACCCCTAATGTTATTTACTAAAGGATAACAATAGGCATAGTCATGCTCCAACTACATCAACTCAGTCACCCAGACCTGTCGATTCCCGATGTCCAACGTACAGAATATCAGACCTGCGCTGACACAATATTTTACACAACGACTGGTCCAGGCCACGGTCCTGTCCCCCGTTGACTACTGCAACTCACTCATGACAGGTCTACCTGCTTGTGCGCTAAAACCTC
>NC_085858.1:58469050-58471550 GCF_034702125.1 Engraulis encrasicolus | reverse complement strand
ATGTGTAGATGTGTGATGTGTTGCCATGGTTGCAGGTTTCATGTCATTACCATGGTTACGGCCATGTGAAGTGTGTCGTTATGGTTCCAGGTGGTGTGTCATTACCATGGTTACGTAGCTGTGTGGTCATGTGATGTGTGTTGTCATGGGTACAGGTGGCGTTTCATTACCATGGTTAGGTAGCTGTATGGTCATGTGTTGTGTGTTGCCATGGTTACAGGTGGCATGTCATTACCATGGTTCAAGATCAAGATCAAGATTCTTTTTTAATAGTCCCGAAGGAAATTTGTCTTGGACATACATAGCTGCCACATACACACAACACTGATACACATGACGCCAAAAAACAAAAACAACAATAAACACACACATACATAGAAACACTCAAGTGCATATCCACCACAGCCCACCACCCACATACATGGCATTACAGGATGGTAGTTGTTAATGACCTGCGTTCAGTAGGTTAACAGAAACAGGGACAAAAGAAAACCTATACCTATTCAGAAACCCTTTTCTTGTTTTTAACTGGTACTCTGAATCGCCTGCCAGAGGGTAGCAGCTCATATTCTGGGTGCAGAACATGTGATGGATCCTCAATTATTTTCCTAGCATGCCTAACTACAGACTCTTCATATATTGCTTGGAGGGTGGGGTAGTCCCTCACCCCCACTACCTTCAGTGCAGTGCGGGTCAGTCTGTCTATTTGAGACTTCCATGACAGATTATTATCAAAGTACACTCCCAAATATTTGTAAGAGTCCACCTGAGTAGTATTGGCATCACCAGTGACTAATGGGGATGTGGTCCCCTACATTACTAGGGTTAAAAAACCATTTCCTCGGTTTTCTTGGTGTTAACCTTAAGGTGGTGCTCCTTACGTAGCTGTATGGTCATGTGTTGTGTGTGATGTGTTGCCATGGTTGCAGGTTTCATGTCATTACCATGGTTACGGCCATGTGACGTGTGCCGTTATGGTTACAGGTGTCATGTCATTACCATGGTTACAGGTGTGTGGTCATGTGATGTGTGTTGTCATGGTTACAGGTGGCGTGTCATTACCATGGTTACGTAGCTGTGTGGTCATGTGTTGTGTGTTGTCATGGTTACAGGTGGCGTGTCATTACCATGGTTATGTAGCTGTGTGGTCATGTGTTGTGTGTTGTCATGGTTACAGGTGGCGTGTCATTACCATGGTTATGTAGAGGGGGATGAGGACTCCCTGGCGGCGATCAGCACCTGCAGCGGACTCAGGTAAGCGGGGTAAAGGTGTGTGTGTGTGTGTGTGTGTGTGTGTGTGTGTGTGTGTGTGTGTGTGTGTGTGTGTGTGTGTGTAAAGGTGTGTGTGTGTGTGTTGAGGGGAGGAGGAGGAGGTTGAAGGGAGAGAGGAAGAGGAGTGGACTCAGGTGAGGTGTGTGTATGTGTGTGTGTGTGTGTGTGTGTGTGTTGAGGGTAGGAGGAGGAGGAAGAGGAGGGGAGAGAGGAATGTGGCGCACGTAGCTGCAGCGACTCCTTACTCTCCCAACTCGCAGTGTTTATTTGTGTTATAATGTGTCATTCGAAATGTCTATCGTCGGAAACTATGTCGGAACGCATGTACAGTCGGCAACAGCTGTTGCAGATAAGAATGGACAACTCAAGCGATGTATTGGATATACCAATAGAGACACTGGAAGAACTTGGGATACTACGGCGGCATACATCGGACCCATCTGCTTCGCCTACATGGCGACGGCGAAAGAGGTGCTCCAGAATTAGGAAGAGAGGCAAACGAGGTGGCGTCGAAACACGGCTTGCAGCCAACCCAACTCGTCCAGCAATACCATCAATTCTCTTGGCAAACGTAAGATCTATGGACAATAAGATGGATGACATACGGCTACTAAGATCAGCGAACAAAACTGTGAGGAACTGCTGTGTAACCGTGTTTACAGAATCATGGCTGAACGACGGCATACCGGACTCGGCTTTACAACTGGAGCAACTTACGTGCCACCGAGCGGACAGAGCCCTTGCAGAGAAAAAACGAGGGGGAGGAATATGTGTTTACACACATGATGCTTGGTGCAAAAATGCTACGGTGGTACAGAGACACTGCTCTCCACTAGTGGAGTTCATGATCATCAAGTGCCGACCCTTCTATCTACCAAGAGAAATATCCGCCATTCTACTGGTCGCAGTTTACCTCGCTCCTAGCAATACCACCAGCGCCAGAAGCGAGGCACTGAACGAGCTGCATCGGGGAATCAGTGAACAACAAGATGCACACCCAGATGCCTTCACAGTGGTCATGGGAGATTTCAACCACGGAAATCTCAAAACAGTTCTTCCAAAATTTCACCAACATGTTAACTTTCCAACAAGAGGACAAAACACCCTGGACTTTGTTTATACCCCAAAACAAGGAGCATACAAGGCAAAGCCCATCCCCCACATCGGCCTATCAGACCACCTAACGATTCTGCTACTGCCAGCCTACAGACAAAAGGTAAAACCTCAC
>NC_085858.1:58456550-58461550 GCF_034702125.1 Engraulis encrasicolus | reverse complement strand
CACACATACACACACACACACACACACAGCTGCTGGCGCAACGCAGACACGACGTGGCACAACTGATAGTGTACGACACACACACACACACACACACACACACACACACACACACACACACACACACACACACACTCACTCAGCTGCTACCGCAACGCAGACACGACGTGGCACACACACACACACACACACACACACACACACACACACACACACACACACACACACACACACACACACACACACGGCTGCAACCGCAACACAGACAGTGTAAGATACACACACACACACCCAGATGCCACAATGCAGACCCTAATATAGTCATATATCCTGCCTAGTGTATAGTGTGTGTGTGTGTGTGTGTGTGTGTGTGTGTGTGTAGGGGCCGGTCGGAGGTGTATCCAGGTGGGGCTCTGTGGATGGCCTGTAATGTAATGTAATGTGTGTGTGTGTCTGTGTGTGTGTGTGTGTGTGTGTGTGTGTGTGTGTGTGTGTGTGTGTGTGTGTGTGTGTGTGTGTAGGGGCCGGTCGGAAGTGTACCCCGGTGGTGTTCTAGGGATGGCCTTCGTGGGTACGGTGTGTTCCGTTCACAACGCTGGAGGAATCAACGTGGTGAGACATCACTAAGGATTAATAACATGATCAATAATCAATATTATGATCAATAGTCAATAATATGTTTTATGTAGCGCTATAAACAATGTTGTGGTTCAACACTAATGATACATAATTAGAGCCTATGAAATTGAGATGCATTGTTATGCTGTTAAGCTACTCCAATATAGGTGTTAGGCCTACTATCTAGGATTGTAACTAGAGATGCACCAGATCCTGATTTTTAGGATCCTGCCGGATACCGGATCCACTGCTTAAGATCCTGCCGGATCCGGAACCGGATACCGGATCCTACGAAAGGGTTGAAACACATAGCCAACTCGCACACGTGGGCCCTTTTTATTATGTTGGCGCAAACTATTTTTAAGACTCATTGGCTTACTGCCACACTGCCTTCAACGGCCGCTTCCAAAGGGCTTTCACTCCATGCAGTGATTGGGGTTGTGAAAGACTGACTGAAATGCCTGGGCTAGAGATGCCCCAGATCCTGATTTTTAGGTAACTGCCGGATACCGGATCCACTGCTTAAGATCCTGCCGGATCCGAATAGTCTGAAAAACCCTATTATCCTGCCGGATCCGGAACCGGATCTTGGATCCTGTACATCTCTATAAATAATATTAATAATATATTATATAAAATTATAATGATATACTCAAGATATTATTTATATACTGCTCTAATCAACTTGGTGAGACAACAACAGTAGCGATCAATAATGTATAAAATAATAGTGATATAGGTGTTATGTATATATTGTCATTAATATATTATATATATATATGATAACAACACTAGTGATCAGTGATCAATCATATTATTAATAATAATATTGTATAATTTTGCTCTTATCAATGTGGTGATACAACACTAAGAATCAGTAATATTTTGTATATGATAAATAATATTGTTAATAATCAGTAATATTGTATGCCATACTCGAATAAATGATTAATTAACAATAACATTAATAATCAGTGGCACTCTAATCAACGTGGTAGGGATCAATAATATTAATATTCACTGATCAGTAATTGTGTATATTGTGTATATATTAGTAGTAATTGATAGCACATGTTATATCACCATTGTAGTAGACCAGTTCATCACCATGGTAGTACACCGGTTCATCACCATTGTAGTAGACCAGTTCATCACCATGGTAGTACACCGGTTCACATCATGACATGAGCTGTGAAATGCCCTAGTTTATAATGAGTGTAGAGCAGTGTTTCACAACCTTTTTCGTCTTGTGTACCACTCTAAGCTTTTTTGTTGTACCACGAGTACCCCCTAACACATGTTCTATATCTCTTCCTCTATTTCAATGTGACTATGCTCCATGCATTTGTTGCTATTACCTTTTTCCAAGTACCCCCTGCAGAGTGCTCAAGTACCCCTAGTGGTACACGTACCCCTGGTTGGGAAACACTGGTGTAGATGAATGTGTTCGGCTTAATTATCATATTAAATGCAGTACAGTGCCATGAGGGCGGGACTAATGGGCCTCAGCTCCCTCCCTGAACCCTGTTAACCAATAGGAGCAGTCAGTGATATAACCTGCTAACCAATAGGTGCAGCCAGTGATATAACCTGTTAACCAATAGGGGCAGTCAGTGATATAACCTGCTACCCAATAGGTGTAGTCAGAACTATAACCTGCTACCCAATAGGAATAGGTGTAGTCAGAACTATAACCTGCTAACCAATAGGAGCAGTCAGAACTATAACCTGTTAACCAATAGGAGCAGTCAGTGATATAACCTGCTAACCAATAGGTGCAGCCAGTGATATAACCTGTTAACCAATAGGGGCAGTCAGTGATATAACCTGCTAACCAATAGGTGCAGTCAGTGATATAACCTGCTAACCAATAGGAATAGGTGTAGTCAGAACTATAACCTGCTAACCAATAGGAGCAGTCAGAACTATAACCTGCTAACCAATAGGTGCAGTCAATGGGTCTTCCTCAAAGCCTAGGCCAGTGTCCTTCCAAGTGTATCAGCCTAATTAGTCACAACCAGTGATTGGATACTTTTTGGTGAACTCTACAGAATATCCAATCACTGGGTGTGACTAATAAAGGGTGTCCAATCACTGGGCGTGACTAATTAGGCTGATACACTTGGAAGGACACTGGCCTAGGATTTGAGAAAGACCCACTGATATAACCTGCTAACCAATAGGTGCAGTCAGTGATATAACCTGCTAACCAATAGGAATAGGTGTAGTCAGAACTATAACCTGCTAACCAATAGGAATAGGTGTAGTCAGAACCATAACCTGCCAACCAATAGGTGCTGTCAATACTATAACTATAACCAATAGGAGCAGTCAGAACTATAACCTGCTAACCAATATTGTAGTTGTAGTCAGTCGGTCCTATTTTGAGTCGCAAATATCAAATCGTGTTTGATTTCTACGATTTGCGATTGGCAACTCTTTGAGCTGCCAAAGTTCTTTATTTATTTATTTATTTTTAAGTATTTTTTGGGGCCTTCTGGCCTTTATTATTACAGGACAGTATGAGAACAGACAGCAAGTGGTTTGGAGAGAGAGATGGGGTAGGGCCAGGAAATGACCCCGTCCGGACTGAAATCCGGGTCCCGGTGGGCAATGCAAGCCCAAATGTGGGGGGCTTAGCGCACTGCACCACAGCGCCCCCTAGCAGTCAAAGTTCTATCTTAAAACGTCGACGACGAGGAAATCTTTCCCGACAATCGCTTGCGATGGTCCTGGGTGGGTAACGCTCCACCGATTGTCGTAAGGGGGGTTTTCAGCCGAGAATCGGGCCGATAGTTGTGTAGTTACACCTCTCGCAAATAAGACTGCACCTGGTGATGTAGTGTAAAAATACAAGCATCCCCTATCCACTCCCTCCCTCCCTAGGGAACAAAACAATTGCCCAGGGGGCAGTTTGTTTCTTGATCTGACCTCCAACATGTCACGCACACACATGCACACACGCACACACGCACACAGACACGCACACACACACACACACACACACACACACACACACACACACACACATACACACCACACGCACACACACACACACACACATACACACACACACACACACACACACACACACACACACACACACACACACACACACACACACACACACACACACACACAACTGAACTGAACAGGTATTGCAGCATTCCATCAGATTCCTGGTGGCATGACCTGTTTCTGGTGAAAGTGTGCGTGTGTGCGTGCGTGTGTGCGTGCGTGCGTGCGTGCGTGCGTCTGCAATGGAATTTAAAGTATTTTGACAAACTCAACTAACAGCGGCACATATTCCCACACCTCTCCGCTGCACATTTTCCTACCGGCACACAGTACACACACACACACTCGCACACACACACACACACACACACACACACACACACACACACACACACACACACACACACACACACACACACACGAGGCCCACAGTGCACACACACAGACACACACACACGCACACACACACACACACACACACACACACACACACACACACACACACACACACACACACACACACACACTCCAGGCCCATAGCTGCACATTTCGCTTCGTGTGTTCTTTTCATTTCCTCCAAAAGAGAGATTTAGTTTCTGTTAGGCTAGCCTCGCGCGCCGTCCTACGCACTTCCGCCAAGACACTTGGCTCCGCACTACATCTGGTACCTGTTTTCTGTGGAGCGATGTTGACCGGTAGGATTTGCGCCGGTGTTCTGACAAACGGTCCTACATTGTAATTTTATCCTACGGTAGGATGTTCTGTCAGACATGTCTGTTAAACGGTCCTGCATCGCCATAGATAGACGTCAGACATGTTTGTTGAACAACTTATAAGTGAAATCCTGATTTTTACGAATATTTCCCTCCTGTTTTCTAAAATCACGTCAGATCAAACAACCTCCAGACCATGAATACGCAATGAAATGGTAGTATTATGGGATGGTCAGGACCAGGCTAGTCTAAGGCACCACATGTCAACTGAACTGAACTGAAGTTTTAAGTTTTAAACGCTACAAATCCAGATGCAGCTCACGTCTTTAAAATATAAATTACAGTCCTGTCTTGTCGCTAAGCTAGTGAAAGTCAATGGAACCGTGTAGTGTGCTACATGCTACACGGATCCATTGACTTTCACTTGCTAAGCGACATGCTCCCTCTTTTAACTTGTCTTGAAGTAAGACAACGGCTTACATGAAAAATAAGACACTTTACCACATTTATAAACCCCAGCCAACGATTTTAACTGTATTATGCCCCAAAATAGTGGCATACCCCTTCAAGCCCCAAAATAGTGGCATACCTCTTTAACGCTTGAGGACCACACTACTGACATACTGTATGCAAGTGGTCTCCAAATATTTT
>NC_085858.1:58441550-58444050 GCF_034702125.1 Engraulis encrasicolus | reverse complement strand
TTACCATATAGAAAACGTTAAAATTACACATTTAAGTGTCTGTTTCAGCACATTTTGTTCAACCGCGGTATCCATTTTCGCCTAAATTTACCAAGAATTCTGCCTTTGACCGCGTTCCGCGTCTCGTCTTTTTGCACATCTGTCATGTCTGGTATGGTTTTAAAGCACTGAGTTTCGATCAGAAGGATGTGTTATCCAAATATGGGCATTTCCTTTCTTTTCAGCAACCAATCCTGACTCTCTGAAGGGGGGTTTATATGACTAAAGTAGATTCATTGGCTGGCGATGCTTCTCTGCTAACGTGATTCGCCCAATGCCTCACGTGTTGTCTTTTTGACATTTCCGTCTTAGCTTGCTGCGGGAACTTTAAAATATATTTGCTGTACGAAACAGTTTACAAAAAGAAAGACACAATTGTGTTTAGCAAGGTCCGTGATAATATATCAGCCGGCCGAATTGGCACATAATCGTCCAGGGAACAGCACGTGCGGTCGTAAGTTGTTCGCAAACTGTGAGGAGTGCGAGACCCAGCAGGTCCGTCTCTCATCTAAATGAGATGATAATGATCATCTGTGTCCTAACTATACCGAATCGGACCTGTCAATAAACAGTCATCCAAACAGCCAGGGCTTTTGCAGTAGATTGCTTCTGAGTGCAACAGTTGTAAAGCAGAGGGTGGTTACAGGCGACATGCGTCCACACAACTGCCGACCTGTGGTCGCCTTTGATGTAAAAGTGCGCACAGCGCTTTTGGCACACGATTTGGGCATGGGTTATGCTGCGCTGAATAAGATCAGCAAGGTTTTGGGGATCCCTTCCCTTCATTTGAAAATGTACCAGCGACATGACAAAAGAGTTAGGCTACAGGTATCCTAGCTTACAGAAAGATGAATGATTACAGACTTGATGATAATAGGCCTAATAATAATAGGCCTATAGCCTACTATATTAGGTAGGCTGTAGACCTACATATTATTATGACAGGTAGGCCTAAGTAGGCTATGTTACACAACTAGTAGTAAATATAACAAAAGATATTATTAGATTAGGCTAAAATAAATCATTTGTCAATAGCCTACAATTTCATGAATGCAAAAAACATTCATAACAGTAACAACATGCACAAAAAAATCTGTTTTCAATTCAGTGGCAAAAGAATCATAGACACAATCCTAAAAGCAGCAGAATTGGTTGCATCAGGACTGCCTGTCAGGGGTCTCTCCAGTTCCTTCGCCCTAAAAAAGCGCATTATAATAGGCCTATATCTGGTGTGCACTTCATCTGAGAACATGCAATGATATCTCTGACTTCATACCCTCAATGTTACCATGTGAGGTTGTACAAAACAAACAAACAAACAAAATAAGAAAATAAAAATAGACCTTGGCTATTTACTGGCCCGGTGATGTGAACAGGCTTTTCCATGAGACAGAAGTATCCCAATTTCGTTTTATCATGTAGGCTGTTGCAAAACACTGGCATCTAGCAAATAAAGACCATTACAAGTCATATAGAATACATAACAAGTTACAAGTATATTAAAATGTTCCTATTTCTAAAGGCAGGCTAGCAGCATTCGGTTTGTCCATAAGCCTAAGCCGCTTCTGCCCATTTACCACAGAATGTCAGGGGACAGTCTCCTGAAAAAAATGCAGCATGGGGGCACACAAAACAACAATGAATGTCTAAATTCAGTTATATGGGCTCGCTGCCCAAAAACAGTGTTTGTGGGGAGAAACAGAGTGGAGGCGGCTGTAAGCATGGCCATATCCTCATTCAATGAGGGTGCGTCAGCCATCCTTAATGTGATGGCCAACCTGTGGCTGGAGAGCACAACCATCACCCTAAACACCATCAGGGAAGCTGACATGCTGAGGGTAACCAAAGCAAATGCCGTCCTGTCTCCCCAAGCAAAGAAAAAGAGAAAACTTGAGGACAATGAAAGAAAAGTGAAAAGGCACCAGCAAGAACAGGTTGAGGGTGCGACATATGGGGCAGGGATGGAAATGTAGGCCCAATGTTCTGTATATGCAAATCAATGAATTGCCATAGCCTACTAAAAATAGGTTGCACAAAACATGTATGTTTTAATCATTTTGATTTAAGCTATGAACTGGTAAGTTTTCATGGACCTCACCTGCACAATACCGTAATTCAGTGTTTCCCAACCTTTTTTGTATCGCGGACCCCCTAAGCCTCTTAGTTGTGTCATGAGTACCCCCTAATTCATGTTTTATATTGCTTTCTCTGTCCTGATGTGACTGCTTCATGCATTTGTTGTAATAATAACATCTTTCCTAGTACCCCCTGCAGTGTGCTCGCGTACCCCTAGTGGTACACGTACCCCGGTTGGGAAACACTGCCGTAATTAACCAGCCTGTTACAGCAGTTTTTGGCTTTCTATGGCTGTCATGTTATTAAATGATTTGTTTAAATGATCTTTACATATTCATAACTGTTATGACTAAGAGCTTGAGCATTTATTTTTTGTTCAAGTAGA
>NC_085858.1:58424050-58439050 GCF_034702125.1 Engraulis encrasicolus | reverse complement strand
AAGCACTAAACTAGGAACTGGAATGTCAAAATTCATCCTATATCATTCCTGACTCCACAGGGGGTGCTGTGGCGCAGCGCGCCAAGACAGGGTTCGAATCCCGGCTCGGGTCATTTGTCGAACCTCTCCCCATCTCTCTTCCCATTCGATTCCTGTCCACCTCTCATACTATCCTGTCATCAATAAAGTCGAAAAAAGTATCTAAAAACAAAAAGAAACAGACACAGCCATCCCTGCCCGGTCTCTCTCTCCACATTCACCTCCTGTCGCTCTTCACTGTCCTGACAGAAATAAAGGCATTCATTAAAAAATACATTTAAAAAACATTCCCGAGTCCAGTCATTATCTGGATCACCACCAAAATATAATCACTTGTTTCTTTGGTAATTTCCAACACCACAAAGTTTCATCCAAATCTGTTCATGACTTTTTGAGTTATCCTGCTGACAGACAGACAGACAGACCAATGCGACCGAAAACGGCGGAGGAAGCTACAGTATGTGCTGTCTGATTTGGCTGCTTGCTGCCATAGTGATCTTGCATAGTGATCTAACACTTACCGTAATGTTGCTATAGCAATATAATATCATGCTTTGCTATAGCAATATAATATCATGCTTTGCTGTTTTAATCTAGCCTGGTCCTGACCATCCCATAATACTACCATTTCCATTTCGTATTCATGGTCTGGACTCTGTTTGATCTGACGCGATTGCAGGAAGCAGGAAGGACATTTCGGAAAAATCAGGATTTCACTTATAAGTTATTGAACAAACATGTCTGACGTCTATCTATGGCGATGTAGGACCGTTTAACAGACATGTCTGACAGAACATCCTACCGTAGGATAAAATTACAATGTAAGACAGTTTGTCAGAACACCGGTGAAAATCCTACCGGTCAACATCGCTCCACAGAGGACATGTACCAGACGTAGTGCGGAGCCAAGTGTCTTGGCGGAAGTACGTAGGATGGCGCGCTAGGCTAATTTTATGCTGTGGTTGTTTTAGAATATTCATGTGGTGCGTTACTATGTTCTGTTGTCAGAAATGTGATGTCAGTGTTCTCTTCTCCCCTGTGATGTTTTGTGTTGCTATGTTACTGTCGTGTCGCCATAGGAACGTGATGTGCGGTAAGATCCAGTGTACGGGGTTCGACTCTAACGACCCTCCTCCTCGCTATGTTACTGTCGTGTCGCCATAGGAACGTGATGTGTGGTAAGATCCAGTGTACGGGGTTCGACTCTAACGACCCTCCTCGCGGCGTCACCATCAGCATCGAAAAGCTCCAGGACGACGTCATCTGCAAGAACGCCGACTACAACCTGGGGACCGACGTGCTGGACCCCGCCTACGTCAACCAGGGATCCGTCTGTGCATCGGGGAAGGTGTGTGTGTGTGTGTGTGTGTGTGTGTGTGTGTGTGTGTGTGTGTGTGGGAACAGAGGTCTGTGCCCCGGGATAGGTGTGTGTGTATGTGCGTGTGTGTGTGTGTGTGTGTGTGTTTGTGCATGTGCGTGCGCGCGCGTGTGTGTGTAGGCGTGTCTGGACTTCAAGTGTGCGAATGGCTCGGCTGTAATGTGTGTGCGTTTGTGTGTGTGTGTGTGTGTGTGTGTGTGTGTGTGTGTGTGTGTGTGTGCGTGTGCATGTGTGTGTGCGTGTGTGTTTGTGTGTGTGTGTGTTGTGCGTTTGTGTGTGTGTGTGTGTGTGTGTGTTGTGCATGTGTATGTGTGTGTGTGTGTGTGTAGGCGTGTCTGGACTTCAAGTGTGTGAACGACTCGGCTCTGCTGCAGGACTCCAGCTGCACGGCCACGGAGACGTGTCACGGCAACGGGGTATGACATCACCATGACATCATCACCATGACATCATCACTATGACATCATCACCATGACATCATCACTATGACATCATCACTATGACATCCCTATGGGCTTATTTTAATTGTTAACACATTGAATACCGGCAGTGTTTAGGGAATTATGTCGTAGAATACTGGTGTTCTAAAACCTTTTTGACATTTTTTGTAATCACAGCATATTATATGATAGGGCCACTGAAACATGTTATGGCTTGTTTGAACGTGGAGACTTTTCTCTCTTAGTGGGTGAAAAAAACGTGTTTCTACGAGTTTTTATTGCAAGCAAACCCAAGTTAAACCAAGGCGGATATCCACCGAATTCGTCAAGAAACGGAGATTTTAAGGTTTTTGTGAAAAATGCCCCATTTCAGAATGTCACAAGTTTAAACGGGGACCAGTGCCTTTCATGATATGAAATTGGTACAGGCACTATCAATGAGTGGAGGTGCAAAACGCACACCAGAAACAGAGGTGCTGGCAACCAGTAAATACACTTGCAGGAGGAGAGAAGTGCCGCACACTCTCGAGTTAAATAAACAAGTTGAGGAAGGCCGACAGGCCGAAACGTTGTCACATTAAAAACTTTTTTATTTAATTCGAGAGTGTGCGGCACTTCTCCCCTCCTACAGGCATTATTAATCCCATCACAGTTGGGGCAGAGAGAGTAGAGAGAGAGAGGTTCCGTTGGCCCATTGTTTACGGGTTCTACTATTGCAAGGCAGATCTAAGGACTGTTCTATTCATTGTAGGAGCATTATGACACGCCCCTTTAGGCAGACCGAAACCTGGTCACGTTAGGTGCCCATAGCAACCTATTAGGGCTTCCGCACACCGGCTCCAACAGTGCTGAGCACTGCTGGGCAAAAGTTCTATTTCATTGTTTTCAGTAGAACCCCGCACACTGGCACCGATGTCCGCGGACATTCGCAGATGTCGGATAGCAATTAGAGACAAGTTCTATTTTGTCTGCGCCGGCCATTGACTATCAATGCTATGTTTGTGTGAAATTTGGTTTGGGGGTCTGGATTATGTCGGAAGCAAAGTGCGCCGCAGTGCTGTCGGAGCCAATGTGCGGCCGGCCTTACACGGGGACCAGTTCCTTTTATGATATGAAATTGGTACAGGTACTATCAATCCCATCACAGTTCGGGTAGTACTATGTTAGGTGCCCTTAGCAACCTATTACCAGAGATTCTTTAAGTATATAGAGATATGCCAATGTAATACAGTAGGTTGCTATGGGCACCTAACATGACACGGTTCCGGTCTGCCTAAAGGGGCGTGTCATAATACTCCTAGCATTGAATAGAACACTCCTTAGGTCTGCCTAAAGGGGGATTCCCCCCTCCCCCTTGCAATAATAGAACCCAGAAACAATGGGCCAATGGAACCTCTCTCTCTCTCTCTCTACTCTCTCTGCTATTACATTGGCATATCTCTATATGCTTGCAGAATCTCTCTACTCTCTCTGCTATTACATTGGCATATCTCTATATACTGGAAGAATCTCTGGTTCGGGTGCTGTTTGCATCTAGCGCCGCAGTGCTGTTGGAGCCAATGTGTGGCCGGCCTTACATTGGCATATCTCTATATACTTGAAGAGTCTCTGGCTGCAGCAGTCCCAGTGTGGCGGGCCTTACGTTGGCATATCTCTATATACTTGAAGAATCTCTGGTTCGGGTGCTGTTTGCATCTAGCCAAGGCCCCGGCCAGGATCCAGCCTCCGAAAGTTTTACTCAGCCAGACACAATAGGAATTTGCTCTCTCTGTATATTGCATGAAGGAAGCACCAGAGAGTGGGCACCAACCGTAGACTACTAGTAAACAACATGGACTACTAGTAAACAACATGGACTACTAGTAAACAACATGTACTACTAGTAAGTAAACAACATAGACTACTAGTAAGTATGCAACACTGGCTACAAGCAGGAATCTTGATGAACAAGACGGCAGCATCATAGCTAGCCCACCATGCCACAAGTTTTTAGTGCAGTGTTAATTTCGTCAGCTTTTTTTGATTTAGTCTTAGTCTTAGTCACAATGACGAAAATCAATTTTAGTCTTAGTCATATTTTAGTCATTGGCTTCCCAATTTAGTCTTAGTCTTAGTCAAAATGACGAAAATCTATTTTAGTCATAGTCAAATTTTAGTCATTTTCGTCAACATTTAAAATTTTAGTCATTTTAGTCAATATTGTGGTGTAAAATAAATAACCTACAATGGCTATTGTTATTTCAGAAAGTATTACTAATATAGCCTATTGCAGCAAATATTCACCTTGTTACTTGGTCATTTTCCACCAAAACCCAAATCAGTCATTTCAACATCATAGAGCAAAAGAGCATCGCGCGCGCGCACACACACACACACACTTCCAGGTGCAGGCTGCTCTCTCTCTCTCTCTCTCTCTCTCTCTCTCTCTCTCTCTCTCTCTCTCTCTCTCTCTCTCTCATGCATTAGAAGCTGCTGCATATTATTTGATTTTGAGTTTGATCACGGAGGAAGCTACATGCTCTTCTTCACCTGACCGCGTGACTTAAGCCTGCAGATTGCCGGCAGTGGGAAGACCAGACATCCCAAGTCTCCATGAAGTTCAAGAAGTCTCCCTGATAGTGGCTTCCCGATGACCACGAGTTAGATAAACTATTGCTGATGTTAGACTATGCAAGTTAGCGGTTTTTGTTTCCAATTGGCAATGCGAGCAGAGAACGATAATGACTCATGCGGCATGCGTGGAATAGGCTTAAATAGATTGCGCGAGCACACTTCGTAAGCCCTGCAAAAGTCAAAGGAAAAATAGTTAGGCAGGGGTATGCAGACTGGACGATAGAAAGGACATGTACATACAAATATTTAAACACTAATGCTGTTTTGTTTGTCGGGGGGTGTCGAGGCTCGATAAGCAAGACCCTGAAAAGAGTTTTTGGAACTTAGGAAGACACTGCAGACGCATGGAAACGCTGTCGACTCCCTTTGGTTCTTTTAGCGTTGCTCTCGACGAGAACAAGTTTCAAATCTCAACAGTTTAAAACTTATTAGCGATCGCCCATCCATTGATTCTTTTCAAAACTACGGTAGACGTGCCTCTGTTTAGACAGGCCAACTTTCCCCCAGCTGGCGCGCGCTCCCGCGGTGACTGATTTAAATACATTCACAAATCCGACCTTCATGATTTGCTTGCGAACTGCCTACTCATGTGGTTAAACAACTAATATAGCAAACATTACAAAAACATAACAGACAACGAACGCCGGGCAGCCTAAGTGAAAAGGAGAATAGTGGAAGCTCGAGGTGGTTTAACATGACAGTATCAGAGGAGGATTGGCGAGACGACTGTCATTACTGCAGAAACACATGTCTTCGTCATGGACAAGAGGGTTGTTGAACATGTTTCAAAATTAACACTTCCCTCAACGTCGGCTATTTTATCTCTTTCTCTGGGGATGTTTTAGGACCTAAACTCAACTTAAATGGACTCACTGAACTACTAGGCTACAAAACTACTGACTGAGCCGCGCCATGCACTGGCTGGCTGCCAGCAGAGACACGCGAGGCAACAGCGTGAGCGCAACAACCTATGAAGTTCAAGACACTTTGGCCTATTACAATTACAAATTAATTATAAATGATTATATTTTTTAATGTCCATTCGTCCATGGCTTGTAAATTTCGTCTCGTCTTAGTCTCCTTGACGAAAATATTTTTTATTTTCGTCATATTTTTATTCGCTGGAGGCAATTTTTAGTGCGTCATCGTCTCGTCATCGTCAAGGGAAAAAGGGGCGTTGACGAAATATTTTCGTCATCGTCGTGGTTGACGAAATTAACACTGGTTTAGTGTTACAGAGAGAGTAAGGGCATCAACGCAGGGTGATCATAACGCAGCCTCATCAACGCAGGGTGATCATAACGCAGGGTGATCGTAATGCAGGGTGATCGTAACGCAGGGTGATCGTAACGCAGGGTGATCGTAACGCAGGGTGATCGTAACGCAGGGTGATCGTAACGCAGGGTGACCGTAACGCAGGGTGACCATAACGCAGGGTGACCGTAACGCAGCCTCATCAACGCAGGGTGATCGTAACGCGGCGTCATCATCGCAGGGTGACCATAACGCAGGGTGATCGTAACGCAGGGTGACAGATTGCAGGTTAGGCTACTGGTATGGTTACTGTTCTTGGGTTGGCTTGGCACAGACATTGTTGTGATTAAAATGTACAAATCCCACAACACAAGTTTTTGACGGACGGCCATTTTTGTTTTAATTTTTTATTAATAAGCATTGAAGGCCGTAGATTCCAAATGTAACATTTAAATATAAAAAAGTATTTTTACCATTTGGTATTCAGCGCATGGGCGTGAAATATGTGCTTTTACGTACTTGGTATTCAATGTGTTAATAGCAATATTAATGAAGATGATTAATTACCATCATCACTATCTTGTGGCTAATCGGACTCTCCTGCAGGCGCGGAGTGGCCATCGGGAGATCGGGGACTTGTCCCGGTGGGCCGCGGCCACGAAATATATTACAGCGGCCGCATTATGTTCTCAGCCGGCCCCAAAGTATTTAGACACTTTATGTTCTCAGCCGGCCCCAAAGTAATTCTAAGTTAGAGCGAAGATTAACTAACTACAATTCAGTTCCCATCCAGTGAGGACTTGACTCACCACTATATATACCGTCTACCCGACCGCAATACCTCAGTGACGGTGTCAAACAGTAAATTGGCCACACCCCTTCTCTACTGATAATGTTCATACACCGTAGATCGCGGAAGTTTACTAGATCTTAGTAACATAGTTTCGTTTTCAGTATTTCAAGAACCTGTGATATTTAGATTGGTTACCAAGGAATGGAAATATTAGTAAGTTGTGATTTATTTTCCGATTTCCACACGACATGACAGTTTACAGTCTGCCACTCCAGATTCACTTGTTCTGTGGTTATTGACTTGGGTTACGAACAGACTCCACCAAGTGGTAAGGAGGTGAACTGCAGCTAAGCAGGAAAACACGTTGTACATGTTTTGATGGCATTGGTTTGTTAGAACTAGCGGTAGGCCTATATCTCCTTACAGTCGAAATAATGTTATATCATACATATATTTATATGTGGCACATTTAGGATGTAGCCTATGTAATGTCTGAAGAAATGGAACAAAATAATTATCACACAAGATTCTAATGTGAGCAGTGCTGGGTGTGTAGCCTAAACTGTGGATTAAAATGTAATTGCAAGAAACAAAGACATTTGCTGCGACGAAGACAGCGTTTTAAGGTAGGCCTACACCGTTTGGTTATTAATTTTGTTGACTTATGGTTGTGCTTTGAAGTAGCCTAGGTTTGGCTTAGTTGCTGCATGGTGGGTTTATTGCACAATGTAGACAGACTTTTTGTAAGCTATAGCCTACTCTTCTAAAAATCCCCACACTCAAAACTTTGTGCCCGTGCTCATCCTGTCTTCCTGTTAAAGAGTAAAATTCTAATAGTAAGAGTCTAGGACTTGAAGTGTACTAGTGAGTACCTTATCTTTTATTGTTTTTTTGTGAGTTTACCTGGGCTTATATCTAGGTCATAGTGGGAGCTACCCCACTTATGCATTTTTGGTTTGTGAATTTTGTTTCTTTATAACTAGTGAAAGAGGGGCAATTACACTGTTTTATTTGTTTTACTATTGAACCTTTTTGGTATTAAAATAAATACTTCTATTTTTAAATATCTTATAGTACTTGTCAGACTCCACTCACTTAAGGTAACTGCATTACAGCAGAGGTACACATACTTGCACTCTAGCTCAACAGGAACCCACTTTGGTCCGCTTATTTATCTGAATGGTAAAGGGAGGGGCTACATAAATGGCTTAATACATAAATGGCTACATAAATGACTCTTTTACGATATTTCAATTGGCCTACAAACTGTCAAAATGACAGTGGAGTGCACATTTTCATGGAACAGTAGCGTGATGTAGCCTAACCTGCAATGTTCTATGGTGAATGCTTTGGACTGTGATGATGGCTGTGTAGGCCTATTTCATCAAGTGTAGGCTACAATTCTCCACTTCAGGTTGATATTTTGACAACACTAATGTCCACATGTAGTAGACCTACGACTGCAGATTTCGTGTTTTTTGTCTTTTTGGTTAGGGAACCATGTTGTTCGCGTTGTTGTTGTTGTTGTTTTTTTTCTTGGTGTTGGTGGAGGGGTAAAAAGGGCCGCTAAGGGAAGAATTCTCCCGGTGGGAATACTCTTCCCACTCCGCCCCTGCCCTCCTGCACATGTAGAGGTGTGTTTGTAATAATGATAGCATTGATAATCATTACCTCTGTAAATGTGTGTGTGTGTGTGTGTGTGTGTGTGTGTGTGTGTGTGTGTGTGTGTGTGTGTGTAATAATGAGGCCAACTGCAACTGCAATGACAAGTGTGTGTGTGTGTGTGTGTGTGTGTGTGTGTGTGTGTGTGTGTGTGTGTGTGTGTGTGTGTGTGTGTGTGTGTAGGTGTGTAACAACGAGGCTAATTGCCACTGTAATGATGGTTGGGCTCCTCCAAGTTGCGATCGGGGGGGCCGAGGAGGGAGCCTGGACAGTGGACCCGCCCAGATTGGTAAGGACACACACACACACACACACACACACACACACACACACACACACACACACACACACACACACAGACACAGACACTGACAGACACACACTTACTTACACTTACACAAACACACACACACACACACACACACACACACACACACACACACAGACACTGAGACACACACACACAAGCACACACACACATACACTCACACTCAGATACACACACACACACACACAGACACACACACACACACACACACACACTAGGGTGACCACCCGTCCCGCGTAGCGCGTGCGCGTACAGCGTTTCAAGCCCAAATCATGCATCCCACGAATTGACCGTTTGTCCCGCATAATGAAGTGTGTCGAAGAAGAAAAAAAAAAGTCTCTCTATCCCTGAGACCTATAGGCAGTCACACGAAGGTTGCAAGACCCACCTTCATCAAAGCAAGTCAGAGGTGGGATATAACTTCGTTCTTATCGCTACCTTTTAACACCCATGCCCTAGCAGCAAACTGACCGATTCTTCCTTTGCGTTCTTAAGAGAGCTAACCGCGAATAGCGGCAGTTCTCAATGGTAGCATGTCATTTTTCAGACGTTTCTTTGATCCGACACATCAATATTCAGAAAATTTGCCATTGATCCTACAGCCCATTAACTCGAAATAATTAAATTAAACCCTTAAACCCGCTCAATGTTCCGACCAATGGCTGTTTGGGGTTGGTCGTCATCCCAGGTCGTATGTCCTGCTTTTCCCGGTGCCAAGTAGACTTCAGCTGCATGCGCTGCGACGAGCACATAGATGCCGTCTGAGTCTGTCTTGCTGTGCCCTTACCAAAACCATCCCTAAACATAACCTGTCAGTAGGCTATTGCAATGTTTCTGAGTTTTAAATTTGTGCCTTGACCAAAACTTTCCCTAAACCTAACCTGTCACAGACAGCTGCATGACCACTGTGCAGGCTGTCAGAGATGACGGTGATCTAAAGCAGCTTTTGGTCGGAACATTGGATTGTCGGGACAAAGGGTTTCATTTTATTGGTAAAAAGTTATCTGAGACTAAGTGCTGTAGGATCAATGGGAAATGTTCGGAACATTGACGCATCGGATCAATGGTGCGTCGGAAAAACGAGCAGACCCCGTTCTTAATACCGATGCGACACACACATCGCAACGCCAGGGAATTTAGGCTGACTTTTCGTCCAGTTGGGAGAGTCTAACAACACTGTGCCACCTTAGATCAATGTGAAAACAGACACTAGTTTATGACTTTTGCAACAGAATGTAGCAGAAATGTTATCTAATTATTATTAATGCTACATGTAAATACAAGCCGTTTCCCCCTCACATGCCGTGATTCACAATACAGGACTAGATATTGTATTTCAACTACACGGTGCCACCCTGCATTCATTACAAAACCCCCTGGCATTTGTAACAGAATAAACATAAGAGCAGGAATAGCAATGCCAGCCAAGAATTGCTAGATCCAAATGTTGAAGTGTTTTCCCCAAATGCTGTGATGTTGTAGGTTTCTAAACGTATTATTGTAAAATGTAGCCTACAGGTCCTTAAAGGTGTACAAACTAGGCTATTATGGGTCCTCATAAGCTACCAATTTTGCACAACTGCACAGATGCACAAGGTGTCTTTTCAAGAGACTGAAATTATGTTCACTTATTGTATCACATGGAGGTCTACTGTGTAGATTGTCTAAATGTGTTGCCTATAGCCTATTGGTTGATACATTTATTAGGGATGTGGGGGTTAAGTACTGATTACATTTGATAGGCTACTTAATATTTGCAGCATTTAGAAGGAAAAAACTGCACATTGGTTGCACAATATTATAATGTCCATATGCGCAATGTTTAGGTTAATAGGCCTACCTGTTACCTATCTGTTACAGCCATTTTGCTATTTTTTATGTTTTGGCCTTATAAGATAATATTTTGGGTTAAATATAAGATATTTGATTATTATGTGGAAGATTAACCGAATGATTGTGGATGGATTATGTTTAGTTTTTGTTTTTATGTTTATTACTTTAAGTGACGGGTGACCTTTTGGGATGACGTCATATGTCATATGGCATTTAGTCGGGTTTTGGGTTGTGTTTGAGTTGAATGGGGAAACGCAGCCCGGTCTGTTACATTATTTCGACCGTACTCACTTAATTACATCACTATTTCACCTTACTTTCATTTAGTTGGACTGTCTTCTTTATTTTAATTGAGGTTTCATTCATGACTTTTTACCATTCTGACAACAATAAATACTTTTGCACCGTACGATTGAGGAGTGCGCGTACTGAAATCCCAGCCGAGGCCTAGTGCTTTTCCATTCCTTGGACCATCGAAAATTGGACTCACACTATCCATGCCTTGTGGCATATAAAGCCCAAGATTTAGGGGGATAGGCCTATACATATACGTATATATAGTGCGAGTGCACGTGCACGCCAGGGACGGTCCCATATTGTCCCTCAAAAGCATACCCCCTTGGACTTAATAGCAGGTGGTCACCCTAACACACACATATGCGCACACACACACACACACACACACACACACACACACACACACACACACACACACACACACACCACACACACACACACACACACACACACACACACTCACACACACACACACACACACACAGATACACACACACACACACACACACACACACACACACACACACACACACACACACACACACACACACACACACACACACACACACACACACACACATACACACACACAAACACACACACACACACACACACACACATACTGGCACACAGTGAGGCCTTCTCCAGAAGCATTTCGATGTAGAATGAAAAGTGTGGAGCTAGTGTGTATGGTAAATGAGAACCAGACTGAGTTGCATCTCAAGCGAGTGGGTATGTTTAAAGGGACACTGTGTAAGATTTAAAGTTATTTATTTCCAGACTTCATGCTGTCCATTCACTAAAGTTACCTTTTTAATTAATACTTACCACCACCATCAAATTCATTCAAGTATTCATTATGACATTTTCAACTTACAGTACTTTACTGCACCAGGGTTGCATTTCTGGAAAGTGTAGTAGTTAGCGGTTAGCAACTTCGGTAGTTGCCAATGCATTGCATTGCAGCCAACAAAGTAGCTAACATAGTTAGCAACTACGCTTTCCAGTAATGTACCCCAGGCCCGAGTTGCATCCCGAGCTAGTGTGTACGTTTCAGAATGCCTAGTGTGTATGTTTAAGAATGCCTAGTGTGTACGTTTAAGAATGTGTAGTGTGTACGTTTCAGAATGTGTAGTGTGTACGTTTAAGAATGTCTAGTGTGTACGTTTAAGAATGTCTAGTGTGTACGTTTAAGAATGTATAGTGTGTACGTTTCAGAATGTGTAGTGCATGCTTGTCCAAACTAAGGCCCGCGGGCCAACTCCGGCCCGCGAGCCCGTTTTTATTGGCCCGCAGCAGATTTTTAAAATGTGATTGAACATGGCCCGCACATTACATTTGACCTACATTGTAACTCTGTTGCAATTCTGATTTTGAACACCAAGTGGCGCCACCCGCTAAAACTTCTCCACTTCCACCTGGCTAGTTGTTTCTTGCTTGTTAGTAGTCCTATCAGAGAAACAAGGGGAAATGATGGTTGCTAATAAGTTGCTGCATCCAAAGGAAATATTTTGGCTTGACCATGAGCAATGCCTTCTAACAAACACAGATGAACTAGTTTGCAAAATCCTGTGCATGGGAACCATTGAGAGTAAATGATGGGAACCCAGACCTGTTCACGGCAGTTCAGGATGACAGGCTGGGAACTAAAGCATGATGCTAAGATATTTTTCAAGTTTCAATTGGGGCCGGGGTAGTTTGGGTACTTTTTCATCACTTTGTTAAAATAAGATGTAATCGGCGGTTTGGTAGTAATGATATTATGGCATTGTTATGTTAGCGCCGTCCGTCACCAAATAATAGGAGACAGTTACGGCAACAGCTGCTTATAAACACTCCAAACTTAATTAGCGGTTAGCGTTAGCGATTGCTTAGCACTTTTATTTGTAACTTTCACCCACAGTTGGAATAGTATCATGCTGTACTGTAAGCACATTTCGCACAAGTGACATTATTTTTTGATTGCTTTGTGAATTCATCCTGTTAAATTGCCTCTTTGGCTGTAGCAAGTTAGCTAAACATGCTAGGTTACGACAGAACTAGCTCATTTAAACTGAGGGAGACACACAGAGAAAGGTGCCTTTTTGTTTTCATCCCTGCGTGCGTCTGAGAGAGAGAGGCACTTGATCTGATTGGATCAGCGCGAGTTTCACATTAACCCATGAAGTGCCGGGGAACAGCAAGTAGTGGCTATAATAACAATTAAAGCCGCGAGCGGCGATGACGGGCCCTCGCACCTACGGCTCAAGGTGGGGCATATCTCCCCATCACATCCTGCCCAAAACAAAAATGGAGTCTCTACGACGTTCGGTTCACGAGATACAGCTATTTCAGAACTACACTTTTACTGCAGTTCATTTGCCTACCACATGGTGGCGCTATATCAAGTTGCCATATTAGGCATATAGAAGAAGTTTATATTCATTATATTAATGAACACATGTGTTTGCACTGTTTTATAAACACTGCAAACTAAAATGGTGGCCAACTTCCTGTTTTAAAAAGAGGTCCAATTATCTCACTTCCTGTTGGGATTAGCCTTGCCACTGTATGACATTTTTTGTTCGTCTTAGTAAGATACACATCCAAAAAAAAAAATGGAGTCCGTAGCTTCAAGTTTATTCTGGTCCTGCCCTATAGACCCATGACTTAAGGGGGCGCTACAGAGCCCATAAGCTGTCTTAAGGGTGTGGCTTGTTTGGAGACGTACGTGCTGCCCTACCAAACACCTGTGCAAAGCAACGTTGAAAGATATGCATGGCAACCCCCTCAGAAAGGGCACATTAGAGGCACATTTTCTGTAATTTTTTCATCAGACTTCATCAAACCGCCATATTGTTTTCGTACAGCATATTGACAATTCCTTCGCAATATATCATCTGCAATGTCTTAAGATTATTTACAAATTGAAACGAAATTGAACAGTTGTATGGTTCAGGACAAGTACATCAAAGTTCATGGTATGACAATTTTGTCGTATGTCAAAAGTTGCATTTCAAGTCCAATTACCTCACTTCCTGTTGGGTGTGGCCATGGCATCCTAAAGACTTTTTTGATTGGCCTAGTGAGATACACACACACACAAATTTTGGAGTCCGTAGCTTCAACTTTATGCCGGTCCCACCCCATAGGCCCATGACTTAAGGGGGCGCTACAGAGCCCCTGTGCTGGGTAAGGGGTGGGGCTTGTTTTGAGAGGTACGCTGTGTCCTACCAAACACCTGTGCAAAGCAACATTGAAAGATATGCATGGCAACCCCCTCAGAAAGGGCATAGTGGAGGCACATTTTCTGTCACTTTTTCATCAGAATACATCAAGCCGCCATCTTGTTTTCTTACAACATATTGAAAATTCCTTCGCAATATATCATCTGCAATGTCTTAAGATCATTTACAAATTAAAACGAAACCGAACAGTTGTACGGTTCAGGACAAGTACATCAAAGTTCATGGTATGACAATTTTGTCATATGTCAAAAGTTGATTTTCTAGTCCAATTACCTCACTTCCTGTTGGGTGTGGTCATGGCATCCTAAAGACTTTTTTGATTGGCTTAGTGAGATACACACACAAAAAAAATTTGGAGTCCGTAGCTTCAACTTTATGCCGGTCCGGGCCCATAGGCCCAGGACTTAGGGGGGCGCTACAGAGCCCATGTGCTGAGTTAGGGGTGGGGCTTGGTTGGAGAGGTACATGCTGTCCTACCAAACAACTCTGTGAAGCAATGTTAAAAGATATGTATGGCAACCCCCTCAGAAAGGGCACAGTAGAGGGACATTTTCTGTGATTTTTTCATCAGACTTCATCAAGCCGCCATCTTGTTTTCTTACAACATATTGAAAATTCCTTCGCAATATATCATCTGCGATGTCTTAAGATCATTTACAAATTGAAACGAAACCGAACAGTTGTACGGTTCAGGACAAGTACATCAAAGTTCATGGTATGACAATTTTGTCGTATGCCAAAAGTTGACAAAAGTTCTACTTTAGCTCCAATTACCTCACTTCCTGTTGGGTGTGGCCATGGCATCCCAAAGACTTTTTTGATCGGCTTAGTGAGATACACACACAAAAAAAATTTGGAGTCCGTAGCTTCAAATTTATGCCGGTCCCGCCCCATAGGCCCATGACTTAAGGGGGCGCTACAGAGCCCCTGGACTGATTTAGGGGCGGAGCTTTTTTGGAGTCCTTCGTGCCATGATACCGAACACCTGTGCCAAGTTTCGTTAAAAGTTACGCATGGCAACCCCCTCGAAAACGGGCCAACGTGCGGTAAGAAGACAAATAATAATAAAAAAAATAAAAAAAATAATAAAAAACATTGCAAGAACAATAGGGCCTCGCACCCTCCGGTGCTCGGGC